>NC_091350.1:24774273-24816773 GCF_038502225.1 Cherax quadricarinatus | reverse complement strand
AAGAACGAGGAAGGACAGTCTTTCTCTCCCACCATGAGGAACTACTCTCCATCTCTTTCTCAGATAAAGAGAACGACAATCAGTCTTTCCCACAAAGAGTGAGGAAGGACTGTCTCTCCCACAGACAGGGGGAGACTGAAGATGGACAGTCTGTCTCTCCCACAGAGTATATGTTTTCCTCAGACAGTGAAAGATTACAATCTTTCTCTCTCTCTTGCAGGAAGTGAGAGGAAGAGAGTCTATTCCTCCTACAACCAATTCGGTGAGCCAATTTCACAGAAAGTGAGGGAGGACAATCTATCCTCATTTTTTGTTGCATGTATGTAAGCCCTGATGAGATTTGTGGTGACGTCAGAGGTGTATTGATCCTGAACCTGTCGGGAGAACTGTGTGATCTAGTAAACAATTTGAGAAACTATTGCTTTGCATAAGCAAAGAGAAGCACTTTGTGAAGGCAGCTATGTTCTATCTAACTGATGTTTTCTTGCTTAGTGGTAGGGAATATTTTTAATATTTTCATTAAAATCGCTGTATACGGTGTGATCATGAAGTGTCAAAGAAATGAGAAATAATCTGAGTCTGTACTAGGAACCTGAGGATACCTTAGATTCCCTGGAAGATGAACTCCTTCCCAATATCAGGATGTCCCTCGTCCTTGAAGAGGGGGAAAATATGTAGCATCTGAGTTGATGTGATAATGGTGGACGCATTTTACTGATAAAGCTAATTACATAAAATATTTGTTTATGAAAAGAACTTGAAACGGAGGGAGAACTATATTGATGTATAAAATGAAAGAAACACTGTATTGACTCATTGAACTTAGTTTTGAGCAATACTGAATTATGAAGCTACCAAGAACAACACCGGTCCCAGCACTGACCCTGACGGACCTCACTGATTCTGTTCATTCATTTAGGCGCTGTTATCTCGCCAAAGCTCCCCGGATATATTGATGCATATATTCCTCTATTAGATATTTTGCTTACCACATCACTTTAGTCTGCTTTATCCGTCACTGTAACTTGCCTTTTAAGAACATAAGAACATAAGAAAGAAGGAACACTGCACAGGCCTACTGACCCAAGCGGAGCAGGGCCATGTCCCCTCCCCGGACTAGCCCAATGACCCACCCAGTCTGATCATCTCCACTCAAGGAAGGAGCACGACGCCAGACCCAGCACGACAAGCTAGTCAGGTCCAACTCACACCCACGCACACCCACTCATGTATTTATCTAACCTATTTTTAAAACTACACAATGTTTTAGCTTGAATAACTGTACTCGGGAGTTTGTTCCACTCATCCACAACTCTATTACCAAACCAGTGCTTTCCTATATCCTTCCTGAATCTGAATTTTTCCAACTTGAAATCATTGCTGCGAGTCCTGTCTTGGCTGGAAATTTTTAGCACGCTATTTACATCCCCTTTATTTATTCCTGTTTTCCATTTATACACCTCGATCATATCCCCCCTAATTCTACGCCTTTCGAGAGAGTGCAGATTCAGGGCCCTCAGTCTATCCTCATAGGGAAGATTTCTGATACATGGGATCATCTTTGTCATCCTCCTCTGTACGTTTTCCAGAGCATTTATATCCATTCTGTAATACGGTGACCAGAACTGTGCAGCATAGTCTAAATGAGGCCTAACCAAGTATATATAGAGTTGAAGAACAACCTGAGGATTTCTATTATTTATACTTCTAGATATGAAGCCAAGAATTCTGTTAGCTTTATTGTGAACACTAATGCACTTTTCTGTCACTTTAGCTTTACCCGTCACTGTAACTTTCCTTTTCTGTCTCTTCGGTCTGCCTTACCTGTCATTTTAGCAATTTGTATTTCGTGTTAAATCATTACTTATATTTACCTACCGATTGCTGGTCTGGAGTTTACCTGGAGAGGGTTTCGGGGGTCAACGCCCCCTCGGCTCGGTTTGAGACCAGGCCTCGTAGTGGATCAGGGTCTAATCAACCAGGCTGTTACTGCTGGCCGTACGCAAACTGATGTAAGAACCACAGCCCGGCTGGTCAGGTATTGACTTTAGGTGCTTGTCCAGTGCCTTCAATGTATTCTGGGAGGCAATTGAATAGTATTGGGTCCCAGACACTTATTGTGTTGTCTCTCAGCGTACTCGTGGCGCCCCTGTTTTTTGTTGGCACCTCCTGCCGAGTCCTTTGCTTTCATAGGGATTGATTTTCGTGTGCAAGTTCGGTGCTAATCCCTCTAGATTTTCCAAGTTTGTATTATCATGTATATCTCTCGCATGCGCTCCAGGGAATACAGATTAATGGCCTTCAACCGTTCTCAGTAGTTTAGGTGCCTTATCGTACTTATGAGTGCTGTGACTTAAGAAATCGTAATGACACGATTGCAAATAAACCATACCCCCGGCCGGGATTGAACCCGCGGTCATAGAGTCTCAAAGTTAGCCTGTGCTAACTTTCCTATGGTGTAGAAATATACCTAGTTGGATGAATCTTATTGTGGCTAGCTGGTCTAGTGGCTAACGCGACGGGCTGGAGTTTTGAGACTCTATGACCACGGGTTCAATCCCGGCCGGGGGTATGGTTTTTTGAGTGCTGTGAGTTTCACCATGGTTAGTGGCTCTGAGAAACTTTCACAGGATTTTCGTTCGTGAATCCTTATGACTAAATAATGAAGTAGATTTTTACAACTGGGCAGGTAATCTTGCACATAATGCTTCTAATTCAATTCACATCACTATATTAATCTGTTATTATATTTACAGAGATGAGATGAACTCCGTTAAGTCATTAATTTTATTCAAGAACAGCAGTCAACGCATCGAGAAAACTTAAAATGTCGTGAACTAAAATTACCCTCTTTCGACTCAGCAGGTTGGGGTTTGTATGTGAAAATTCACATGACCCATACGAGTTTAGTGCCTGTTGTGTAACATAAAAATATAAGGTGAGAGTTAGTGACTACGATATGTCTTGTCAGGATCCTGGTTCCACATTTATAAAATAATAATATACCTTAAAAATTATGTGAGAAATTTAAAGTATGTTAAAGGTAACTTCGTTACCTAGATCGAGAAGATGTGGAAACAGGCGGGTTCATTTTCACCAGTCTTCTTCTTGTCTCCGCTTCCTCAGGGAAGAATATAGTAACCTGCGTGGCTCACGAAAGCGTAATGACACGACTGCGAACATGTCATACCAATCCTAGCTGGATGAATCTTATTGTAGCCAGCTGGTCCAGTGGCTAGCGCGTCGGTCTGGAGTTTTATGACTCTCTGATCGCGGGTTCTAACCCCACCTGTGGTATGGTTTTTTAAACCATCGGGACTTTAAACATATTTTAAACTTATTAAATAAGATATTTTATTTCCAATATTGTCAATGTAATTATACCAGATTTCGTGGAGAAAGTGGAAATCGATATATTAATTTAAGTTAATACATTAATTAGATAAGAATAATACATCATGCACAAACCTCAAACACTTACAGTACGTTAGTTTTGTTAATAGCAACGTAACGCTAGCCTTTTCTAGATAGTCCTAGGCTACTGACAGCTTTCTAAAAATTAGAAAATACCTGTATCAATAAAAGTTTTGTGATTTTGAGAGGAGGGAGATATAGATGCTATTAAGATGATAAAGGTGTCACACAGCAGCCAGCAAGGTTTGGATTGCATGATTGGTCTTACTATCTCGTAACAGTCAGATGTACGAGATGTGTGATGCACCACCTTCCTTCTTAAGATTCTAAACCACTTAATTGTTAGTCAGTATGTCTACAGGTGGGCATCATCAATTTTACTTGACACTTCAGTCGAATCACCGTATGTTGAATCATCGTATGTTGAATCACTGTATGTTGAATCATCGTATGTTGAATCACTGTATGTTGAATCATCGTATGTTGAATCACCGTATGTTGAATCATCGTATGTTGAATCACTGTATGTTGAATCATCGTATGTTGAATCACCGTATGTTGAATCATCGTATGTTGAATCACTGTATGTTGAATCCCCGTATGTTGAATCACCGTATGTTGCATCATCGTATGTTGAATCACCGTATGTTGCATCATCGTATGTTGAATCACTGTATGTTGAATCATCGTATGTTGAATCACCGTATGTTGCATCATCGTATGTTGAATCACTGTATGTTGAATCACCGTATGTTGCATCATCGTATGTTGAATCACTGTATGTTGAATCACCGTATGTTGCATCATCGTATGTTGAATCACTGTATGTTGAATCACCGTATGTTGAATCATAATGTCTGTTATTAGCTACAATTCCTGCTAATGCAACATAAAACAGATAACATACGATTTCGTAACAGTGCCACATTAAATGAAAATTACCTAGAGACTGACTTGCACAGTCAGGAGTTTGTTCCAAGGCGCAACATGAGCCGCAACATCATGCATTTATTTCTTAATTGTACTTGTAACTAACTGAATATTAGAAATACTGATCTGACACTCAGAAATATTCGTTTTATTTCCATGGTTGTACAATATTTTTGAAAATCATTTTTTAACACAGAGGTTGTTTCCCACCGAGGGAAAGTGACCCAAAAAAGAAGAAACACTTTCATCATTATTCAGTTTACTACTGTCTTGCAAAGGCGCGCCTACATTACAGTTATAAAATTGCAAAATTAACTCCCCTCCTTCAGAGTGCAGGGACTGTACTTCCCACCTCCAGGACTCAAGTCCGACTTGCCAGTGTCCCAGAATCCCTTCGTAATACTTATCACAAGAAATTATTGTGATCGGTTAAAATGCGCTTGACTTGGCATGATTCAGTAACCAAAAGAAACGACCAACATTACCCTTGGGTTCCATGTAGCTGTTGCAAATAGATCAGACTTACATTTAAGTATAATGCAAGTCTGTTCAAGGATATTATAATAATTCTTTTTAATATATGGTCAGGATATAAATGGTATGGGAGAATATTTTCAACAAGTTTTTCTGATTTAAACCAAGCTAATTATCTCTTATTTTTGTGCAATACTTTTTTTTGTCTGGTTTTATGTGTATCTCAGTCAGACCTTTGATCTTCATGACCCAACTATGACCATAAATTATATTTTGCACTGTCTAAACTCTTCAAAAATCCTCCCTCATAGTAAAATTACAATTATTAAAGTAAATAAAGTTTATTACCTAGGAAAATCATTAAAATTTAGAAGCATTATCTCAGAAATCAGCTCAAGTTAACTTTAACATTAACATTATTCTTCCTCAAGTTAATCAGTGACAGATAATATTTAGCTTTTACTATTAATCTGCTCTAATTCTAGGATAGATTTTATTGACAATTCATTTGTCAATAAAAGCTAGGAAAGATATTAGTAATTTTACTTAGCATTATTTCGTATTATTATAAAGACAAGGTAACTGTTAAGATAACGAAGACCATAAAGGATACCAAAAGCATCAAAATAACAGAGTCTACTAAAATCACGAAAGCAAAGATAGCTGAGACTATGAAGACCACGGAAGTTGTGAGGATAACTGAGATTCTGAATACCAGAGAAGCTGTCGAAATAACGATAACTGTAAATAACAGGAGAGTTGCCAAGACAATGGAGACTAGGAATTTCAGGAAAGATGTGAAGTTAATTGAGAATGTGAAGAACAGGGAAAGTGTCAAGATAAATGAGACTATGAATAGCAGGAAAGCTCTCAAGCTAGTAGTGAATATAAATTCTAGGGAAGCTGTGAAGATAATGGGGACTACGAATACCGGGGAAGCTATAAAGATAACTGAGGCTGTCATCACCACAGCAGCTGCCTAGATAATAATGACTATGATCATCTTAGAAGACACCAAGATAACAAATGCTATGAATATAATGAATATTGCCAAGATAACTGAGGCCTTAGTTATTCCTCAGCATCTCATGTTCTACAGCTCTTCCGATAATGATGCCAGACTTCGAGTTTGTAAATAATTAATTTTACTGCACACAATTGAGTATACAATTCAATACATACATTTTCATGTAATAAATGTCACTCAGGACCAATGTCATCATCAAAAGAAAAGACTGAATTACCTAGAAAATCCAATTTTTTTTATAAATATCCTCAGACTGCAGCCACTTTTCCTCTAGGACAAGTCTTCAAGCCCCTTCGGTGGGGAGATGCTTTGCTTCAGACAGTACCTGGAAGATCTCGCTCCAAGTTCCAGCATTCTATTTATCTCTTATTCGCAGCCAGACTCTTCAAAACCAAGATTCAAGCTCCTCATTCTAGCCAGGTAGGCGAAGGACACTGCATACCCCAGCTCTTTCTCTAAGTACATACTCCAGTTCTTAGCGAAAGGGCTATTATGAACACAGGTGATGTCTTGTGGGCCTGTAGCACCTGTTCGGAAATAAGTCAGCAAACTCTCAACTTGGCAGTGCAGAATAAAGCAAAACAGCAGAGGTGAATTCTTAATCCGAATATTCCTTCACCAAAACTCTCTGTAAGTATTTACACAATTTACAGTGAATATTTACAAGACGGTTTATACGAGTAAGAGTCACTGTAAAAACGCTCTTCGACCAGAGGTAATGAAAGCTTGCCTTTGCTTCACAGTGTTGGCGAGCTTTCACGCTGATGAACCAGCAATTAGCATAACAGAGGGGCCTCGACTGTAATACTTTTAATTACTGGTTCACTGGTCAGGAGGGCATGCCAACAGGGCTGAATGACGCAATAAAACCACGGTAAACAGTTGATATCACAATAGGTAGAACAACCACTGTAAAAATTAAGAAATTCCAGTCGCATTCGTGATTTCTCACATCATCAAGAACTGTAAAAATGAAAAAAATCAAGAGGAAGGCATATAAGAAAGAGACTACAGCTCGCGGCTGCGTTACAACATTTGACCTTTTATGATGATGTAGGTAGGATGTTATAAACCAGGTAATCCAGCCAGACCTATTATTAGCACAATAGGTGCTATCTGAAGAGCTTGTTAATTACCGTTAACCATTGCCATTAATGCAAAGTTAGTGTTGAATGACGAGTTTTACACTCAAGAAGTTTGGTATGGCAATGGGAAACCCTCACACACTTGTCCCTAGTAACTTGTATATGGAATATTTTGAAACAAGATTGCTTAACAAAATCCTTTCCGATAGAGCTAAGCAGTATAAATATGTTGATTATATTTTATGTCTTATGCCTACGAATATAGATATAAACCATTTCCTTGTTAAATTAAATAGTCTAGCTCATTCCATAAATTTTACTGTTGAGTTTTAACAAAATAACTCATTACCTTTTCTAGATGTTTTAATTATGAAGGGAATCATGATTTTAAAATTTAATTTTACAGAAAACCAACAAATAGTTGTTCCTGTGTACACTATTATCCTTCACATCAAGATAAAGTTAAACTTTCTGTATTCTTATCTTTGTTTCTGAGAGTTTTGCGTATTTGCAGCCCAGAGTTCTTATATGAAGAAATCTCGAAAATTTATGAAAAAGCTAATGATCTAAAATACCCAAAAAAAAACGTAATTGATAAATCTTTTAAAATTGCTTGAAATACTTTTTACAATCCAAGAAGGGACAACCAATCTTATTCAACTAAAAATATGTTGGTTCTCCCTTACCATGAAAACTTGATTGATATGCCTTCTACACTTAAGAATTTTAATATCAAAGTTGCATTTAAAAGTCTTGATACAGTGCAAAAGCTTTTGATAAAAAAGATTCCCCTAAAAATGCTGACGGATGTGTCTACAAGATTCCTTGTAAAGTATGTCATATGGTTTATTTCGATCAAACTGGTAAAAGTCTTGAACCAATATTATAAAAACCTAAAACTTAAGATTATTGTATATTTCAATACTAAAACATTTTCTTAACATCCTTACTTCAGAAATCCTAAGATTGTTTTCAATAATTTTGTGAAGGCTTACTCAGCCCTGTAACAACTTCACACAGTATTACCCAGGCTGGCTCCTCCTCAGGAAAATTAGTGAATAGAAAAAGAAATAATAACAGACAAACATAAACACTTTATTATATAGAAAATATTAAACACTTAAATATGAAATATTAATCCTACATTAAAGAAAATGAAAAATGAAAAATATAAATAATAACTGAATTCAACGCTAATATATATAGGGGTGTCTGGTGTTGGTGACACTGAGTGTTGAAATCGTAGCCATTGCCGATGATGGGGGGGGGGTCGCAGGTGTTGGTTACAACCCACTGGCTAGTTCTTCACAGAATAGGCTTGAGTATTATATCCCGATGACAGGAAAGCAGGTCCTTTACCACTGCAATGATGAGGGGTTACGTCCTGCAATTTCTTACAGGTGCACAGGTAATTAAATCCAAAAAGGGGAAGTCTCAGGACGTTAGTCCATCTCCACCAGTTCTTCTCGTTGATTGACAGGTGACCCTCTCTGTCATCCAAGCTGAAAAGATAGACAGGTTACCCACTGCTTAAATAATCACTCTCCATGATAAGTACAATACCTAAAAGATGTGGTGATTATTACAACAGTCAACATAGAGCAAGGCTGAAAAGACTAAGTTTATTATTGGTCAAAAGTGAAGCTTTCAACCCATAAATCCACTAGAATACAAGGCAGGCATGTACTTACAGTAGTGTTGGGAGCTGTGAGTCTAGTGATTACTGTTTGGACCAGAGCCCCACACGTCACCTTTCGGGGGGGGGAGGAGGAGGGGAAGGGATAGTGGGAGCTTGACTTACCCTACCTTAACAAGTAGCCGGCAATGTAACTATTGTTACTATATACTCCCTCGCTACTCCTATCTATTGAACTTTTCCCTCACAATTTTATTTAAACAAATAATTCTCAAATTATAATTTATGTTCGTAATTTTTATTTTGGAAGGAGAAAAAAAGTATTTCATTCACAGTCGGTCGTGTATATGATTTACAAAAGGTAGTCGAAGAAGAGAAGCGAGATATTTATCCAACACCATCTCTTAAGTAAGTACAAAAATAGGCACAATGCCGCGATTGGAACAATACATAAATAACCCGCACAAAGAAGAATTGAGCTTACGACGACGTTTCGGTCCGACTTGGACCATTTACAAAGTCACAGTAACGTCCTGTCTGCTGGCCTGTACATACTCCTTCTCTCCTTTCTGTAATTGTGACTTTGTAAACGGTCTATGTCGGATAGAAACGTCGTCGCTTGCTCGTCTCTCCTATGTGCAGGTTATTTGTATAAAGATTTTGATTTACAGTTATTATCCACAACTCCATTAAAAAAATAAACTGGAAAAGCACAAATATCAGTTGGAAAAAAATTCTTAGAAGGACTCATTTGCACTGAAAGTTTGAAGCCTTTCCAAAAATACTTTTCCGAACTATCAAAATACAACACCTGTGTAAATAATACAACACCTGTGTAAATAATACAACACCTGTGTAAATAATACAACACCTGTGTAAATAAGTTTGCAGCTGATTATTCCTTCAGAAGAGATAATCTGAATGTATGAAAAAGAAACACTGAGCTAGTGATGGGTATCCATTTCTAGGAATTTCTAATTATATTAGTACCTAGACTTGTTCTAGTAACTAGACTTGTTCTAGTACCTTGAATTATTCTAGTACCTAGACTTGTTCTAGTAACTAGACTTGTTCTAGTACCTTGACTTATTCTAGTACGTAGACTTGTTCTAGTAACTAGACTTGTTCTAGTACCTTGACTTATTCTAGTACGTAGACTTGATCTAGTAACTAGACTTGTTCTAGTACCTTGACTTATTCTAGTACCTAGACTTGTTCTAGTACCTTGACTTATTCTAGTACCTAGACTTGTTCTAATAACTAGACTTGTTCTAGTACCTTGACTTATTCTAGTACGTAGACTTGTTCTAGTAACTAGACTTGTTCTAGTACCTTGACTTATTCTAGTACGTAGACTTGTTCTAGTAACTAGACTTGTTCTAGTACCTTGACTTATTCTAGTACCTAAACTTGTTCTAGCAACTAGATTTGTTCTAGTACCTTGACTAATTTTAGTACCTAGACTTGTTCTAGTAACTAGACTTGTTATAGTAACTAGACTTGTTCTAGTACCTTGACTTATTCTAGTACCTAGACTTGTTCTAGTGCGTAGACTTGTTCCAGTACGTAGACTTGTTCCAGTACGTAGACTTGTTCCAGTACGTAGACTTGTTCCAGTACGTAGACTTGTTCCAGTACGTAGACTTGTTCTAGTACCTAGACTTAGTCTAGTACGTAGACTTGTTCCAGTACGTAGACTTGTTCTAGTACCTAGACTTGTTCTAGTACCTAGACTTGTTCTAGTGCGTAGACTTGTTCCAGTACGTAGACTTGTTCCAGTACATAGACTTGTTCTAGTACCTAGACTTGTTCTAGTGCGTAGACTTGTTCCAGTACGCAGACTTGTTCCAGTACGTAGACTTGTTCCAGTACGTAGACTTGTTCTAGTACCTAGACATAGTCTAGTACGTAGACTTGTTCCAGTACGTAGACTTGTTCCAGTACGTAGACTTGTTCCAGTACGTAGACTTGTTCTAGTACCTTGACATGTTCTAGTACGTAGACTTGTTCTAGTACGTAGACTTGTTCCAGTACGTAGACTTGTTCCAGTACGTAGACTTTTTCCAGTACGTAGACTTGTTCCAGTACGTAGACTTGTTCCAGTACGTAGACTTGTTCTAGTACCTAGACTTAGTCTAGTACGTAGACTTGTTCCAGTACGTAGACTTGTTCCAGTACGTAGACTTGTTCTAGTACCTAGACTTGTTCTAGTACGTAGACTTGTTCCAGTACGTAGACTTGTTCCAGTACGTAGACTTGTTCCAGTACGTAGACTTTTTCCAGTACCTAGACTTAGTCTAGTACGTAGACTTGTTCCAGTACGTAGACTTGTTCCAGTACGTAGACTTGTTCCAGTACGTAGACTTGTTCCAGTACGTAGACTTGTTCCAGTACGTAGACTTATTCCAGTACGTACACTTGTTCCAGTACGTGGACTTGTTCTAGTATATAGACTTGTTCTAGTATCTAGACTTGTTCTAGTACGTTGACTTGTTCCAGTACGCAGACTTGTTTCAGTACGTAGACTTGTTCTAGTACGTAGACTTGTTCCAGTACTTGGACTTGTTCTAGTATGTAGACTTGTTCTAGTATCTAGACTTGTTCTAGTACGTAGACTTGTTCTAGTATGTAGACTTGTTCTAGTATGTAGACTTGTTCTAGTACGTAGACTTGTTCTAGTATCTAGACTTGTTCTATTACCTAGACTTGTTCTAGTACGTAGACTTGTTCTAGTACGTAGACTTGTTCTAGTACGTAGACTTGTTCTAGTATGTAGACTTGTTCTAGTACGTAGACTTGTTCTAGTACGTAGACTTGTTCTAGTACCTAGACTTGTTCTAGCACGCAGACTTGTTCTAGTACGTAGATTTGTTTTAGTACCTAGACTTGTTCTAGTACCTAGACTTATTCTAGTACCTAGACTTGTTCTAGTACCTAGACTTGTTCTAGTACCTAGACTTGTTTTAGTACCTGGACTTGTTCTAGTACCTAGACTTGTTCTAGTACCTAGACTTGTTCTAGTACCTAGACTTGTTCTAGTACCTAGATTTGTTTTAGTACCTGGACTTGTTCTAGTACCTAGACTTGTTCTAGCACGCAGACTTGTTCTAGTACCTAGACTTGTTCTAGTACCTAGACTTGTTCTAGTACCTAGACTTGTTCTAGTACCTAGACTTATTCTAGTACCTAGACTTGTTCTAGCACCTAGACTTGTTCTAGCACGCAGACTTGTTCTAGGACGTAGATTTGTTCTAGTACCTAGACTTGTTCTAGTACCTAGACTTGTTCTAGTACCTAGACTTGTTCCAGTATCTAGACTTGTTCTAGTACCTAGACTTGTTCTAGTACCTAGACTTGTTTTAGTACCTAGACTTGTTCTAGTACGTAGATTTGTTCTAGTACCTAGACTTGTTCTAGTACCTAGACTTGTTCTAGTACCTAGACTTGTTCTAGTACCTAGACTTATTCTAGTACCTAGACTTGTTCTAGATGCTGTTCAACCCAACACAGCTACGTCCCACAACCTCACCCTCTGTACATTAATGTACATGATGACGTCATCCCACAACCCATAACCTCACCCTCTGTACTTTAATGTACATGATGACGTCATCCCACAACCCATAACCTCACCCTCTGTACTTTAATGTACATGATGACGTCATCCCACAACCCATAACCTCACCCTCTGTACTTTAATGTACATGATGACGTCATCCCACAACCCACAACCTCACCCTCTGTACTTTAATGTACATGATGACGTCATCCCACAACCCATAACCTCACCCTCTGTACTTTAATGTACATGATGACGTCATCCCACAACCCACAACCTCACCCTCTGTACTTTAATGTACATGATGACGTCATCCCACAACCCACAACCTCACCCTCTGTACTTTAATGTACATGATGACGTCATCCCACAACCCACAACCTCACCCTCTGTACTTTAATGTACATGATGACGTCATCCCACAACCCATAACCTCACCATCTGTACTTTAATGTACATGATGACGTCATCCCACAACCCACAACCTCACCCTCTGTACTTTAATGTACATGATGACGTCATCCCACAACCCACAACCTCACCCTCTGTACTTTAATGTACATGATGACGTCATCCCACAACCCACAACCTCACCCTCTGTACTTTAATGTACATGATGACGTCATCCCACAACCCATAACCTCACCCTCTACACTTCAGTATTCATCATAATGTCACTTCATTTAGTACATAATTAACGAGAGTCACTTGGGAACATCGTATCAGTAAACTGAAGGGACCTAATTTTTTTCCAAAATTATACACTATTTTCGGTAAAATAAATAAAAAAAATTGTATTTTTATATCATTTGTTCCAAAATGATATTCAGTCGCACCTCCAACTCTTCAAGTGAGAGAGGAGCCAGAGCTAGATTCTTGCTAGAAACCTGAGGGCTCTAGTTCAACCCTTTTAAGACGAGAGGTCAACTCACTATGTAGTATAAGGACCTGCCTTGCATGGGCTAGTAGGCCTTCTGCAGTGTTCCTCCATTTTTATGTTCTTATAACACCTTCAAATTCAAATTCAAAATTCAAATTCAAAGTTTATTCTCTATAAGGATTACAATGCTGAGTTTACAGAAATTTGGTTATTGTTTGGTTTACATGTAGTAAAATTGTGATTACAGAGTACCACTAGAACGCTTAGCATGGCTAGGTATTTCGGGCATACTTAGTTTTATTCTTAATTGTAAAATATTACAAATTATGAGGTAAGTTGGTATTATGGCTAAGTGACTAAATACTAGCTTGTGAGTTTAGCAATGTGAATGCTTTTGTTTTGGCACAGTATATAGTTTCAGTATTGGAGTATCACAGGATTCATTATTTTAAGACTGAGATTAATATTTCTGTTTATGGTCAAATGAATGAGTGAGTGTAAGTGTGAACCACCAGGTGGTATTCGTGTAGTTAGTTGACGGGGTGTATCAGGGAGATAAGATGTTTTCTAATGGTAGTTTTGAAGGTGATGAATGTGTCTGCAGTTCTAGAGTTCTCAAGTAGGGTATTCCAGATTTTACGGCCTTCACAAGGACCAGGTGCTGCTCATCACTACCGTTAAGAGGACCTGCAAATAGAGTTCAACCAGTCTGTCATTCAGAAAAGTTAAGTAGAAACACACAATAAACTGTACCAGTATCCTTGCTTCATGAACTAACAAAAAATAAATAAAATATCAAAGAAAATACTAGTTAACAGGAAAATCCTAAATATGAGGGATATAACCAAGGTGGACAGATATTCCCGGAGATTTAAATAAGTTACTGGTTAATTAAAATGTATAATAAGCAATAATTCTCATAATTCTTATTATCCTGCATGACCAAGCGGATCATACAGCGCATGAGGAATGACAGGTTATTATTGGTAGTATTATTATTATTATTTTTATTATTATTATAATTATCAGCATCATACACAAATAACCCGCACATAAAAGAGAGAAGCTTACGACGACGTTTCGGTCCGACTTGGACCATTGACAAAGTCAATGGTCCAAGTCGGACCGAAACGTCGTCGTAAGCTTCTCTCTTTTATGTGCGGGTTATGTGTGTATCGTTCCGCTCACGGTATTGTGCCTTTTTGTTATTTATCATCATCATTAGTAGTAGTAGTAGTAGTAGTAGTAGTAGTAGTAGTAGTAGTAGTAGTAGCAGTACTAGTAGTTGTAGTAGTAGTAGTAGTAGTAGTAGTAGTAGTAGTAGTAATGACAGTAGTAGTAGTAGTAGTAGTAGTAGTAGTAGTAGTAGTAGCAGCAGCAGCAGCAGCAGCAGCAGCAGCAGCAGCAGTAGTAGTAGTAGTAGTAGTAGTAGTAGTAGTAGTAGTAGTAGTAGTAGTAGTAGTGTAGTAGTAATAGCAGTACGAGGTTCATTAGGAAATACTAAACCCCTAGATATTATTCAGTTCCTGGGGAATGGGTGATAATCATTTTGTGTCGAAGTGGAAGTTTCCTGCAGTTCCTTGAATCAAGAGTCTCTCATCTGCATCAAAACACCGTTTTTAAACAGAGGTTGACGGAAAGGTCAATTGAACACAACACGCAGTAAATCCTGTTGTACTAGCTAAGCTGGATACCCGATGCTCAATAACTAAGCTTTATTGTTATAACGAAGGTGAACCTTCTCTGGCTAAGTAGGCTTTACATACGGTTATAGTATCCTCACACTGTAGTTACCAATATTATTACTAGAGAGGTGTGGTAATCTACATTCTCCACTGAGAAGAAGGTAAAGAAACAGTTAATAAAATAATAATAATAATAATAATAATAATAATAATAATAATAATAATAATAATAATAATAATAATAATAATAATATTAATAATATATCTTTATTTAATACAAATACATATACAAGGTATACAGACCATAGCTGACATCAATGTCATACTACTATATAGAAAGTTCCTTGTTATGCTGAGCATTTCGGGCAAATTAGGTCAGTTTTGTCCCAGGATGCGACCCATACAAATCGACTAACACCCAGGTATCCATTTTAAACTGATGGGTGAACAGGGACAGCAGGTGTCTTATGGAAACACGTCCCTAATGTTTTCCATCCGTACCGGATGAGATTCGGTCTACGGACCTCAGAGTATGTGCTAAGTGCGCTACCGATCGGGCTTGATTAAGCAGTAAAGAAAGCCCACAGGATCATGGTAAAACTATTGATCAAAAGAAAATATATCCACGAGGAAACATACTGAGAGAAGTGGTACCTAAATTGGTAACCTTATTTGCAGAAGACCAAACTGACGAAGGCAGTCTTAGAGACTTACATATTCCAACTTGTCAGGGACACAAGACGGAGAAGAGGAGATGAGCCGACAAGGCTAGACTTGGTTATCACATGTAATGTTCCAGATAACAAAGAAACATAAAATGAGTCTCAAATATGAATGAGAGATTAAGCAATCTTATTCTCTGACTACCTGATGGAAACCTAGAGTTTACCTGGAGTTGCTTCTGGAGGTCACTGTCCCAGTAAACTGGAGGCCTGGTCCCAGACCAGGCCTCCTGTTTACTGGTCTGATCAATCAGGTTGATAGTGGCCTCCGGCCACTAGTGGAGGGTTTTCAAGAGTCGCTGTCTCTTAAGATTTATTGAGTTCTTTCTCACTGTACTCATCACTCTCATGCTTTTGATGGGAAGTATCCTGCTTCGTTTACCACGCCTCTTTTATTCTTAAGTTGTACGTTTAGTGTGCAGGTTTGGGACCAGTCCCTCCAGTATCTTTCAGATGTAGATTAAGATGTATCATTGTCGCCTACGTTCTAAGGAGTGCAGTTCTAGGGACTTTAATCACTCCCAGCTATTTAGGTGCTCGAGTGAGTTAATCCTATTAGTGAAGGTTATCTGTTCATTTTCTAGCTCAGAACTTCGCGTGCCTAAAAGGAAGCTGTTAGTACACAGCAATGCTGCTGTCTAGTGAGAACGTGTGGCCTGAAGATTGTCATCATTGGCTTTGCTTTCCTGGGTTTGAAGGTTTAATTATCCAACTAATAATTTTTATTGCAGTTGCAATAATAACATTGTTTTGCTCCTTGATAGTGAGATCGTCTGTCTTTACCATTCCCAGGTCTCTCACATTTTACTTACATTCTGTTAAGTAGTTTGTATTTGTCACGTGTTCTGACCTTATTTTATTTCATCCTTTCGTCCATGGCGTAATAAGTGAAATTTGTCTTCAATGAACACCTTATTATTGTTTCAGTGGCCCACTGAAAGACTTGGTTTATATCATCTCGGAGCCTAGCTGTGACTTCTATAGATGCCACTTTCATAAATATTCTAATCTCGTCTGCAAAGGATGATTCGGTTGTGTGATTGATATCCCTGTCTATATATAAAATAAGGAAGAGGAATGGACGTGTATCGTGCTATGGGGGACAGATTTTTTTCACTGTAACAGACCCTCATTTCACTTCATTTACTAATACTCTTTGGGTTTTATATGGGAGGAAGTTAAAAATCCATCTGCTTACTCTCCCAGTTATTCTTTTTGTACACTTGGTTTGTCTAATTACCCCATGGTTGCTCTTATCAAAGGCTTTTTCAAATACTTCCGAAGTTTATCTTCAAGAGCATCCAAGACCATGTCTTAATGGAGCAGGAATTCCGAAAGATAGAAGCTACTTGTTCTGAACCCATTTTGACGTAGGTTATTTAACTGCCACGTTTCCATATAACTGGTAATCTTGCTTCTCAAAACCCTTTCAATGATAGTGAAAATGTGAGATGTTTGAGTTATTGGTCTCTGAAGTTTTATACCATCTTACTGGAGTGGGGAAACATCACTGGGTTTCAATGGTAGTTTGGTGACTTCAGTGTCTATGCTTCTTCTCCGCATAATATTTAAGATATTTGATAAAGGTTTCCTGCAACATTTGATGAATACAGAGTTCCACCAGTCTTGGCCTAGGGCGAAGTGTATATGCATATAATCAGTGACTTCTTCAAACTCAAGTAAGTTTAGGGTAATATAAAAGATTAAGGAGATGTTTGCAGAGTTTTGTGCCAATCTTAAGGCCGATCAGTGGCTCACCGAACACTGAGTCGTACTGGGACTTAGGAATTTCACTCTACCTTTTGCCTTCGGTGTGTCTCTTCTCTAGTCAAAGGCCCGGTACAAGATTTTGTTCATGATCTGCATTTTGCATATTAGAAGTATTTTGGATTTCTCTCAATTTCATTAATGACTTTTACCTGCTTCTGTTAATCTGAGTTGATCGTTTCCTAATTCTGTAACCAGTATTACTTTTCGTTCACCAGAAAATCCGCTACCTTAGAGGAGCCCTGTTATTTACAGTCTTCTTCTATAGAGGTATTACGAACACAGGTAAGAATGGCCTGTGATCTGGTAGTAATGGGTTTGAACAAAAGCTCAGCAGTAATATTTAACTTATATTCCCTTCACCAGGTATATAAACAATTATGTATACTTATGTATACTATGTACAGGAGTTGAATATAAGTGTACTACACGGGGACAAAGAATGGTTAAACAGAAGCCAGAGAGAGAACACCATACTCAACCAGCTAGAGGTAAGTCTGGCAAATACCGACGGCGAGTGAGCCACGTCGCATGTGGTGGGCTCGCCTGTGATTGGACAATGAACCAACGTACTGATTTAACAACTGGTACACTAAAAAATCGCTAAACCCTTAGCACCCACTTCACTAGTTGGGACGCAATCTATATGGGAGTATTTACATACGCCGAATAAATGTAACAAACTCTTTGCATGCCACAAGAGGGCACACCTCTCTCTGTCTCTCTGTCTCTCTGTCTCTGTCTGTCTGTCTGTCTGTCTGTCTGTCTGTCTGTCTCTCTCTCTCTCTCTCTCTCTCTCTCTCTCTCTCTCTCAATCTCTCTCTCTCTCTCTCTCTCTCTCTCTTTCAACTAGCACCTTTTCATTCTTTTAACCTTTTTTTCCTTTTTCTTGTGTGTCTGGAGTTTACTTCCAGTGCCATTGAAGTCAATCGATAAACTGGTTTAGGTCATCGTTAATCATATTCTCTCCCTAGTGAATTTTAACAAGCTCGTGATTAATTAGCTCCCAGTTGATGCCTCATGGTTAAGAGTGTTTTGCTGATAATATCCAATAAGTGCGAATGAGTATGAACCAGGGGAAACTAAATAAAACAGACTTACGAAGGGGACTGAAAGAAAAGCACTCAGCAGAAAAGTACTCAGAAGAGGAGAAAAAATCTTCCGAAAAGGAGAAAGCGAAGTGAAATGTTTTATCTCAGTTTAGTTCAAATCATGTAGTATATAAATTAATGCCCTGTTTTGACATGTGTCAAGATGTTTTCTAAATTTTACAACTGAAAGTAGCATTGCAGTTTCTATTGAGGTTTGAGGAATAGAACATGATGCTGCAGTCAAAACTAAGGCCGAAAACTGGTGCAGCAGCCAATGAGGGCTACGAGGCGGTCGGGAATACATAATAAAAGTAAGAAGAATAGGAAAGTGATCACTGACGTGTAAATTCGGGAGAACAAACCAAGTGTAATTGACGAGGAACAGATAGAAAGATCAATGCAAGAGAACGAGACTGAGTGCGAGAGTCAAAATGGGTAGGAGCACCTGTATTTAAAACATGAAGAGTCAGTGGGACCCTCCCCACAGATGATGGTGAGCGCTAAAATCACCTAAGAACATGATGGGTGGCGGTAGAGAAGAGATCGAAACATTATATCCAAGATACAGAATGCACGGGAGGGTGAAAGATATAAAGATCATACTGTATACCATCTGTGCAAATAAATACAAGCTGCAGTATAACGCAGCAGAGAGCGAACAAAAACTTGTTGATACGGTATACCAACGCTCACAAGAAGCCCTCTCTCATTAAATGGTTCATCAAGAAAGGGATCACAAGAATGTAACAGCACATAACCCGAAATGGGACGAATAACAGCTGAACGAATTTTGGGCTCTTGTAACCCAACACATATTGGAGAAAACTGGGAGAGCAACACTTGGAGTTCTCCCCGATTACTCCTGAGGCCACGAACGTTCCATTGTAAATAAGACATTATTTACAAAGACATGTATGCCAACAATAAGAAACGATAAAATCTATGGGCTATTAAGGTCAGTGAAGTCAATGTGTGGAGGCAACGGTAAGCGCGTAAGCAAGGAGGAATCAGAATGCTGTGAAGAAAAAGACTGCTACGAGGGTTGTGAAAAATAAGAAGGGGTAGAAGGAGGTGCGGCCGTGTCCATCGAGGGTTTCGTCCGCAGTATAGTTGGAGATAGTGCCAAGTGTGAGACGCAGTTAAGGAAGATACCGATGCCATGATCTCAGAGATAGGTGAAGTACAGCAAGTAGAGACCGGGGAGACTATGGAGGGAACCAAAGAGGTCTGAGAGGGGAGGGGAGTATGAACTTGGAAAGATGCGCCGGTGGAGGTAGAAGAGTCCTGCAGTGGAACAGGAAAGGAAGGAGGGTAGAAGGTAATTGGGGAAGAAGACTGGGGGGGGAACAGGAGAAAGGAGGACTACGCAATGGGGGGGGGGTGAACCTCCACCTTCGTGTGAGAGGTAGAAAGGGGGTGAGAACCAGGCACCGAGGTAGAAGGTAGGTTCAGCCTTATAGGTGATAGGCACTAAGAAGTTGCAGGCTTGCGAGGTCTTGCAGACTAAGAAACTAGCGAGCGAGACGTAGAAGTAGGAAGAAGTACAGAGGTAGGAGTTTCAGAGGATAAAACTGCAAAAGAATTAGAAACCGGATAACCCAGGAAGACATGGTAGCAGAGGGGCTGATAAGCGGGAAGACCATCAAGGTTAAGGGTCTTCGAGCTACTCGAGAATAAGGAACACGAGGAAGATTACCCTGAAGGCGGAGCTGAGAGACAACCATAGTATAAGGCCTTCAGTCTCCTTAATACAACGTATTTCCCGTTCATTACGATAGACTTGACAATGACGTGAAAAAGAAGGAGTAGGGACTACTTTATGGACCTCTAGGCGATGGCCCGCCATATAAATGGAGCACGGGAGCTCACGGCAGTCGAAGGTTAAGCGGGCGATGTTACTGGGAAAGCGCCTCCGCTTTGAGAATAGGAAGGTCCTGAAGGGCTAATTCCTATAAAATATCATTGCCGCAAGACAGAAAATCACTCTGTACAATGGTACGCAGTAAAACCACTGTACCACTACAAGAACTGAGAGTAGCATGTTTATGAACTACGACTGGAATGTTATCTATGGAAGTAATATGGGAAAGATCATGAACGTGTTCCGAATTCTGAACTGTAATGACGAGCATACTGCTTCGAAGAGCGTAGAAGGATATATTTTGGCCAACGTGTCATAATGGTGCTTTACCAATAAAACGGTCAGAAAGATAATCATTTGGAGATGTCAGTTGTAGGGAAAAGAATTTATTCCACTGTGTACATGTAAACATGGTGAGTAAAGGAAGTGCGTGTCGTGTATGTCGTTTTTGGGTAGAATCCAAGAACCATCGTCAGTAACGATCTGGAGCGTTTAGGAGTAGTACTGTGGGCGGCTTGATTTGAGGGAGGTGGGCGATCTGAAAACTGTAGCACCGTATTCGGGGAAACTGGACACATTGTTAAAGGCAAGCAAGAGGCAGAGACACTAGCAGAAACAGGTGGCGCCTCAGCACCTGGAACAGGTGACGAAGCATCACCAGCAGAAGGTACAGAAGTAAGAGAAGTCTAGAGAATGGTCAAAAAACGAATCCATGTCAGAACAGGTTGTGGGTACAGAAAGGGGGGCCCTTGTAGGAAGAGAGTTATCACATAACAAGTACTCCATGATAGTGGTGTTTCTTTCTTGTTATTTTAAAGAAAAAGAAAGAAGAAAAGGGACAGTCACTAGAAGGAATGGAAGGGCCATAAGTTCCTCCCCTCATCCGAGAGGCCCTCGAGCCCATTAATAGCGCAGATGCAGCGTGGAACCCGTGCCATACCCTACCGCTACTGCTATCCCGGAGCGCTAGCAACCTCACATCTACCGAGCCACCTCAGCGGACAAGAGAAAGAGCAGTCGGAAACCTTCCCCAATGCATATCTCCTTTGGCTGTCACCTCCCAGAACCGACAGACAGCCTCTGGAGATACACCTATCATCTGTAGGACACCCCATCCACTTCTCGGAAATCCAGGAAGGGAGCAGGGCACCTCCAAACAATTCAGATTCCACGGCAAATTACACCATCCCCGAGGGACCCTACAAGGAGGAATAAACCCCAGCATACTTCCCCCTACTTAGAAACCGTAATGCCAGAAGGGCAGAACCCCAGAGACTACAAACAGGACAAGGAAAGGGGAGGGGAGGGAAAGGGGAGAAAAGGGGAAAAAGGGGTGTGTGGGGAGGACGGGATAGGGAAGGGGGGATGGGGAGGACGGGATAGGCAAGGGGAGATTGGGGGTAATTAGGTTTGGTATGAGGAAGGAGACCAACAGGTCTAATTCCTCAGACCAAGAGCTGCTTCACCGTGCCAAGGAGCCCCCCTTGAAGAGGTCTGGATTAGAAGAGTCTCATTGACCATAGGTAAACTAATAATTAACTATTATAATGGTTGGAGTTAATGGCCTAGACACACACACTAGACTAGTGAAGTAGCAAGATGTACTTGGTCACTGTGAGATCAGAGAAAGGTATCCCTATTTTCCATATCCCTTGTCCCCTGTGACTCAATGCACTCGACTGGGAGATTGCAGGTTTTGATGTAAGACTGCAGTACAGATATGCTTTAGCATTGAAGATTTGAAGCAAGTCTGAAAAATTCACAAGTCTTCGTAAAGAAACATTATCAAAACTTGTTCCATAAAAAATGATTAATTAGAACATACATAACATAAATCATATCCAAACCTTCCACTAACACCAGTTTTGCTGTTATACCGGGGAGACGGTCTCTTATTTTCTTAAGTCGAGTATGCTAATATACACAAGCATATTTAGCTCAGGGGTTGCATTACTAATTTATGTATTTTAAAGAGATGAAGCTAATTGGAAACCTCTCCCTCTCTCTCCCTCGCTCTCTCTCCCTCTCTCTCTCTCTCTCTCTCTCTCTCTCTCTCTCTCTCTCCCTCTCTCTCTCTCCCTCTCTCCCTCTCTTTTTTTTTTTTTTTTTTTTTTTTTTTTTTTTTTTTTTTTTTTTACACAGGGTTTGACAAGGTTAAGGATCCCTAGCTTTATTGACAGCTATTTACAGGTTAAGGATTCCTAACTTTATTGGCAAGCTAAGAGCTGTTACCTACATCAGCTCATTTGAAAGCATTTTTGTTATGAGACATACAAGTAGGGAACAGGATGAAGTTGGAGCCATCTGTGGGCCAGCATTTTCATTTGATCAACTGACGTTATCTCGTTGACATCATTATGCTGTACGAATGTGTTCCATACTCGAGTCATCCTGGGTATGTATGATCTCAGATGGAGTGATGTTCTGGAGAAGGGTACAGCCAGAGTGAAGTTGCTGCTTTCTGCCCGTCTTGTGGCATAAAAGCTTGTTTCACGCTGTCCTCGAAGTGGATCCAAGTGTGGTATTTTGACAATATTGGCCTTGTACATAACAGTAAGGCCACCCACATCCCTCCTATGTTGAAGGCTCTGCTGAAATGACAGATCTATCCAGGATGGGTCCAGGCGAGAGATGAGACGTCTTGCTCTGTTCTCTACTCTGTCAAGCAGTCGCAGATGAGAGGGGGGGCAGGCAAACCAAGAAAGTGGAGCATACTCAAGGTGTGAGCGTACTTGTGCCTCGTACAGGATCTTGCAACCCCTACTGTCAAGCAGATGCGAGATACGGCGAAGTGTTGTAAGCTTCCTGGCTGCCTTGTTTGCAAGATATACTACATGGTTCTTCATGGTTAGTTTGGAGTCAAATTTCACCCCAAGGATATCAACTTCTTCTCCAGGTGCCAACATCCTCCCATTCATCCTTACTACTGCACCAGCATTACCATCATGGTGCCTAGAGACGATCATCATTTGCGTTTTCTCAGGTGCAAATGTTACTTGCCATCTATTTCCCCAAGCTGATATAGCTCTCAGCTGGTGATTGATGTAGCTTAGAGCAGCTGGCATTTCTTCTCTTGGATAAGTGAATGTCAGTGTACAGTCGTCTGCATATGCATGTGATTCTGGGATGAGATGAAGAAGGTCGTTGAAGTAGACATTCCATAACAATGGACCCAGCACGCTTCCTTGTGGAACGCTTGCCCCAATAGGATGCCTTGCTGATTCCGTTCCATTGAGGACTACACTTAGAGATCTATTATGAAGGTAATCACTGAGGAGACATAGCGTAGAGCCTGCAATTCCCAGTGCTTGAAGTTTTGCTAAGAGGCCCTGGTGCCACACCCGGTCGAAAGCGCCAGCAATGTCCAGTGCTACCACACAGCTGACTTTGGATTCATCCAGTGGCTGGTGCCACTTAGTGGAGAGGTTTAACAACAGATCAGCAGCAGAGTAACCTTTCCTGAAGCCATATTGACGATCACAAAGTAGTGAGTGGTAGTCAAAAAAATCTGTCATTTGTCTTGAGATTATTGTCTCAAGGATCTTACCAGTGATTGACAGGAGTGACACTGGTCTGTAGTTGCTGATTTCTGCTCTGCTCTTCTTTTTGTGAACAGGGACTACATTTGCCTCTTTCCATAGTGAGGGCCATTTACACTGTACTAGGCAGTGCTGAAAGATGCGAGTTAGAGGTGCTGCTAGCTGGTCTGCACATCTTCTCAACAATCTTGGGCTCAACTTGTCTGGGCCCACAGCCTTTTCTTGGTCAAGTGATTTAAGAAGGAAATGCACCTCCTCCTGCCTTATTGTCACCACTGACAGTTTTGACACAGTTCTTGCAGCTAGCCAAGGAGGGTCCCTTGCTGGATCAGGAACTTGCATTTTGGTAGCAAAGTGTTCAGCAAAGAGGTCCGCCTTCTCTTGACTACTAGTAGAGGTGATCCCATCCTGTCGGTTTAGAGGTGGAATAAGTTCATCAGGCAGATAACCTTGTCTGTCCTTGACCTGGGACCACCAGGTTTTGGAGCCTACCCTACCTGATGCTAACTTTCTTTTAGTGTCCACCTCCCATTTAGCAATGGCCCACTTTTGAACATCACCCATGTGCCTACAGGCTTTCATGTGCAAGTTCCTGTTATAGGTGGTAGGATGTCTCTTATACCTTCGCCATGCTTTGTACTTAGCAGTAGCAGCCTCTCTACAACGAAAGCCAAACCAAGGCTGATCTGTAGGCTTTGTCACATATTGCCGGTGAGGAATGTGTTCTTGTTGCAGATTAAGGATGTGTCCAGTGAAGGCTTTCACTTGGTTGTCAACATCCCCCTGGAGAAGAGCATTCCAGTCGGTGGTGGCGAGCTCAGAGCAAAGGGCTGGCCAATTACCTCTTTCCCATAGCCAGGTTGTGCGTGTGGACTCCTCACCTCGTTCTGTTGGGATCTTAAGTGTGGTAAAAACAGCCTTGTGGTCAGACGATCCAACGTAGCCGAGGGGTTGACAAGTGACTATGCCTTCTGCCAGATCACTCACTACTGGGTCAAGGGAGGAGCCAGAGATGTGAGTAGGGAAATCAACAAAGTTTCTCATGTCAAACACTGCAAGAAGGTCATCAAAGTCCCTCTGTATAAGGTGCTGGTTGAGGTCACCAACAATTATAATATGTTGACAGTTGTGTTGTAGCAGAAGGGAGTCAATATTTTCCATTAGGAAGTTGATAGGGTCTGCGTGTTGCCACTGAGGTCTGTACATTGCACACGCTAGTACAGAGGCACTAGTGTTAATACAGAGCTTGAAGAACATCATTTCAAGATGTGTACGGGTGACAACATCTATGTGTTGGGCATGAACACTTTTAGAGAAGCACACAGCAACACCACCTCCTTGCCCTTGCCTGTCTCTTCTCATCCATGAGGTGTAGCCAGCAATTCTTGCAAAATTTTCTGGAGTCCTGTCATCCAAAAATGTTTCAACAACAGCTATCATGTCGGGACGTCGAGTGTTCACAAAGTTATGTGTGAGCTCTCCAACATTAGTAATGAAACCTCTAATGTTGGCCGACAGGATGCTGATAGACTGGCTCCTCATGATGAAGTGGTCAGCTTGAGGTGGTGGGTGTGTAGGGAATGTAAGGTGCCTGCCCTTGAAAGAGGTAGGGTACTGAGGCAGCTGCAGGGATGTAGGTCTGTGGTCTTGTATAAGGCCCAATCCCACCTGCTGGGCTGGGATAGGAGTAGCTAAGTGGGTGACGTGTGAGAGTGTTCACCAATTCAGAGATCCTGCTGGTTTGTTCTGAGAACAGGTCTCTAAACAGGTGGCCCTGTCTGTCAAGTTCCTTTTTCTTCCGACACTGGTCCTCCTTAAGTCCTTTCTTGTAGCAGTAATTACACCTGGTATCTCGCAGGCAGTTGTTGGCAGAGTACCCCTTCCGGTGACAGCGAGAGCACAGCCTAGGTGCCTGGGAGGGTGGACTAGGATTTGTTGCACCACCTGTGTTTCGCAGATTTGTCCTCAGATTCTGCCGCTGGAACTGTGTTAGTGGAGGGTGAGACGGCTGTAGATGTCTTCCTCCTCCACGTCCTCCTCCACGTCCTCTGCCCCGTCCTCTGCCCCGTCCTCTACCAGTTCTGACAGATGTGTCCCTGCTGTTCGTACTTCGGCGCAGTAGGTGGTCAGGTGCTGTGATAGTTCCCTGATCATTAACTGCACCGTTCTCTGGTGGAGAAACTCCTGGCTCAGAACTTGCTGTCGAAGCACTGCTACCAGATTCTAGAATAGTATCGGCAGGTGTGCTGACAGGTGTAGGATCAGAGATGGTATGTGCACTGTCAAGTAGACTGGCAGTGGCTGAAGCAGAGATGTCAGGTGTAGGAGAATTAACAGATCCAAGGCTTCCCTCGTTGCTGGGAAGAGGATTTGTTCCCTCTGTGGTGGTCAGAGGAATTGTGTTAGAATTCCCAAAGGTAGTGTTTTGAACTCTGTCAGTCTGTGGGACCTTAGCGATGACAGAATTCCACCAGTTGTTTACCCCTGAGTTAAGCTCAGTGTGGGACTTTCAGTCTTTGTCAATAGTGTCACCATCAGCTGAGCAGCTTACTCTCTCTCTCTCCCTCTCTCTCCCTCTCTCTCCCTCTCTCTCCCTCTCTCTCCCTCTCTCTCCCTCTCTCTCCCTCTCTCTCCCTCTCTCTCCCTCTCTCTCTCTCCCTCTCTCTCCCTCTCCCTCTCTCTCCCTCTCCCTCCCTCTCCCTCTCCCTCTCCCTCTCCCTCTCTCTCTCTCTCTCTCTCTCTCGTGCTCATCTTTTTACTAAAAGCTGCTAATAATTTCCACTTCACAATCAGTTGCTTAAATTAGTTCATTTACTTTCACCATTCTCCTTGAACTCTTTCAACCTTTCACTCTCAGAGTAACACCACAAAACAATCAACTGAAACTCTCACTTTAATAAAAAAAAATCGAGAAAATACGAAAATTGAGCTGATCATATACAAAAATAACTTAACACCTTGGCAACACTCTGGTAAAAGAATCACTGATGTACTCTGCTCCTGCAAGGAATTATAGTTATTTCTAACATATATGGTGACACTGTCACCCGGAGCATATGTGGCCACAAGTCGTTAATCTTCAGACTTTTTTCAGATTTTTTGTTTGTGTGTTTGTCTTATACACAAACAAGCATCACACTAGTATCTGCGTGAAGCTGAAAAATATCAGGTTCGAGCCTCGGGTAATTAATATATATATGTCGTGCCGAATAAGTAAAACTTGCGATTTTGGCTTAAATAGCAACGCGAAATTTTGTGTATGTAATAAGTTCAAAAAAATCATTCTGAATCTAACGAAAAAAATGTATTTCGTTATTTTTGTTTGTTATTAAATTATTGTAAACTTCTATAAGATGTATTTAGCTGGATTTGGCTAAATTAAATTGACCTTGTTATAAAAAGGTTAGGTAAGTTTCCTAAGGTTCTTTTGTTATAAATCATTAATTTTTATATTAACATATATGAAAAAAATATATCTTTAAACGCATAAGAGGAAATTTTAGAAATGACATAATTTTTAATGAGTTGTTGCTAATCGACCAGTTTTACCTATTCGGCACCACATATATAAATATATAAATTATTGTACCCAAGGATTCAAACCCATGCTGCTTTGGCTGGTCTCATTTTGAGCGAAAACGCATGACGCATTAGACCACTAGACCACACAATTCTTAACAATGGTGCATCCAGCCAAGCTAGATGTTGTACCCACCATCGAAGGACATACGGTGGTGTGGACGCCTTTGGGCTAATTTCATTCTACTCCCTGTTTGTGTACTAGCTCAACAAGCAGTTTATTACATTATTGTACGCACGGAACAAGTGGTATTGATCAATAACAACACTGCGATTAGCCAAGGAGTCGAACCCATGCTACTTTGGCCCGTCTCATGGTAAGCAAAAACGCATGACGCCTAACACTAACCATACATTACTAACACTAACATTACTAACACTAACGAAACATTACTAACACTAACATTACTAACACTAACGAAACATTACTAACAAATCATTGCTAATACTAACAATCATTCGTAACAAAACATTACTTACGCTACCAAAACATTATTAATAAAACATTACTAACACTAACAAAATATTACAAACACTAACACAATATTGCTAACACTAACAAAACATTGCTAATACTAACAAAACAATACTAACACTAACGAAACATTACTAACAAAACAATACTAACACTAACGAAACATTACTAACAAAACAATACTAACACTAACGAAACATTACTAACAAAACAATACTAACACTAACGAAACATTACTAACAAAACAATACTAACACTAACGAAACATTACTAACAAAACAATACTAACACTAACGAAACATTACTAACAAAACAATACTAACACTAACGAAACATTACTAACAAAACAATACTAACACTAACGAAACATTACTAACAAAACAATACTAACACTAACGAAACATTACTAACAAAACAATACTAACACTAACGAAACATTACTAACAAAACAATACTAACACTAACGAAACATTACTAACAAACAATACTAACACTAACGAAACATTACTAACAAAACAATACTAACACTAACGAAACATTACTAACAAAACAATACTAACACTAACGAAACATTACTAACAAAACAATACTAACACTAACGAAACATTACTAACAAAACAATACTAACACTAACGAAACATTACTAACAAAGCATTACTTACGTTATCAAAACATTACTAACTCGTACAAGACATTTTTACCACAAAGGAAACATTACTAACACTAACATTAATAACACTAACAAAACATTAATAACATTACTACTAGCAAGAAAGTCTGTGGACTGACATGATGAGAGAGCTAAGAAAGGTTAAACACATTTACCTGCAAAAGTCTACCAATATCCCTTCTATACAGCACTACGCAAAGTTTAACTAACTGCTAACTGCTAACTGCATCATGACTCGAATTCTAATTTATCCCCTTTTTTTCAAAAATATGTTTAACCTCTCTCATTTAAACATTTGTTTTACAGCCACTAATGTAAACAGGTGTTTTACAGTTACTCACATTCAAACACCAGGTGTTTTACAGCTACTCACATTCAAACACCAGGTTTACATCCAACTCACATTCGTACAAACTCAAATTTTTATGTTCTAAATAATGAATTTAAATTGGATATGTTTAGGTTTAGAAAGGATGTTGGAAAGTAGTTGTGTGGAAGCAGAGTGGTCGAGGAGTGGGACAGTCTGCTTAGAAGTGTTACTGAAGATAAAAGTTTATGTAGCTTCCAATATATGATAAATATATAAGTTAGTGAGAGAGGTTGCACTTGAGTGGGACTTGCACGACATGAATTAATTGAATTAGTTTATTCCTCGGGTGGCATTGAAAATGGGCTGGGGAAATATTTTTGTTAGAGGGTTTGACGTTGAGAAGAACCTGTCTAGTATATGCTAGTAAGACCGGCCCAGTATATTCTAGTAGGACCTGCCTAGTATATGCTAATAGAACTTACCTAGTATATGCTAGTAGGACCTGTTTAGTATATGCTAGTAGGACCAGCCTAGCATATGCTAGTAGGACCTGCCTAGTATATGCTAGTAGGACCTGCCAAGTATATGCTAGTAGGACCTGCCAAGTATATGCTAGTAGGTCCTACCTAGTATTTAAGAACATAAGAAAGAAGGAACACTGCAGCAGGCTTACTGACCCATCCGGGGCAGGTCCATATCAACCCCCAGCTTAGGCCAATGGCCCACCCAGTCAGGTCACCTCCACTTAAGGAAGGAGCACGGCACCAGGCCCAGTCGCACCAGCTAGTCAGGTCCAACTCACACCCACCAACACCCACTCATGTATTTATCTAACCTATTTTTAAAACTACACAACGTCTTAGCTTCTATGACGGTACTCGGGAATTTCTTCCATTCAACAACAACTCTATTACTAACCCAATGCTTTCCAATATCCTTCATGAATGCTGCGAGTCCTGTCGTGGCTAGATATTTTTAGCACGCTATTTACATCCCCTTTATTTATTCATGTTTTCCATTTATACACCTCAATCATATCCCCCCTAATTCTACGCCTTTCTAGAGAGTGCAGATTCAGGGCCCTCAGTCTATCCTCATAGGGAAGATTTCTGATACATGGGATCAACTTTGTCATTCTCCTCTTCACGTTTTCCAGTGCATTTATATCCATTCTGTAAAACGGTGACCAGAACTGTGCAGCATAATTTAAATGAGGCCTAACCAAGGATATTTAGAGTTGAAGAACAACCTGAGGATTTCTATTATTTATGCTTCTTGATATGAAGCCAAGGATTCTGTTAGCTTTACTGCGAATGCTTATGCACTGTTGTCTTGGCTTCAGGTTACTGTTAGCCAGAACTCCTAAATCCTTTTCGCAATCAGTAATACTAAAATCTACATTATTTAGTTTATATGTGGCATGGTTATTACCTTTTCCAACATTTAGAGCTTTGCATTTATCTATATTAAACTGCATCAGCCACTTCTCCGACCATTGCATCAGTCTATTCAAATCATCCTGGAGTGCTCTCTTGTTCTCATTAGAATGAATTGGACGGCCTATTTTCATGTCATCAGCAAATTTGCTTATGTCGCTATTTATTCCCTCATCTATGTCGTTTATGTAAATTGTGAACAACAACGGGCCCAACACTGACCCCTGAGGAACACCGCTTTTGACGTGCCCCCATTCTGATTTCTCCCCATTTATGCAAACTCTCTGCTATCTATTTGTCAGCCATGCCTCTACCCAGGAAAAAATTTCTCCTCCTATTCCGTGTGCCTTAAGTTTCCTCAATAGCCTCTGATGTGTAACTCTATCGAAAGCGTTAATTAAGTCCATATACACAATATCATATTCCATACCATGATCTGCCTCCTCAAATACCTTAGTGAAAATGTTAGTAAATTCGTAAGACAGGAACGCCCCTTTGTAAAACCGTGTTGAGATTCATTTATCAATTTATGCCTTTCAAGATGGCTACGAATTGCCTCGGCAATTATTGTTTCCATACATTTTCCCACTATGGAGATAAGGCTTATTGGTCTATAGTTCGAAGCTAATGACCTGTCACCTGCCATTTTCCACTTATCTGGCACTGTGCCAGTTTGTAGTGATATGTTGAAAAGATTAGCCAAAGGTTTGTTAAGTTCTTCTTTACATTCCTTGAAAACTCTTGCAAATAGTTCATGAGGACCTGGGGATTTGTTAGGTTTTAATTTCTATATTTGTCTGAGGACCATGTCACTAGTTACTCCAATCGTGCATAGTTTATTATCGTCCTGTTCGATATAATTTATTATTTCTGGAATTTCGCTAGTATCTTCCTGGGTAAAAACTGAGAGGAAGTAAGTATTGAAAATTTCACACATATCCTTACCACTGTCAGTGATCTGACTGGAGTTACTCTTAAGTGGGCCTGTCTTGTCCCTAATCTTACTTCTGTATACCTGAAAGAGCACTTTTGGGTTAATCTTCGAGTCCCTTGCCACCCTAGCCTCATAATCCCCTTTAGCTTTTCTTATTCCTTTTTTTATTTCTCTCTTTAACTGAATATATTTATTTCTTAACTGCCCATCTCCTCTTTTGATACGCCTATATATGCCTCTCTTTTGACCATTGAGATGTTTTAATCTACTGTTCATCCATTTGGGATCATTTTTGTTAGATCTAATTTCCCTACTCGGTACGAAAGCTGTCTGGGCAACTAGAACTATGCCCTGAAAAACGTCATATTGGCAACCAACACCACCAACCTGACCCTTAGTCAGGTCATCCCAGTTTGACTCACCCAAGTAATTTCTCAGTGCCATGAAATCGGCCAAGCGAAAGTCTGGGACAGAAACTTGATTGCAGTTGTCTGCGTAATTCTATTATATGTTGAAACTAAGTGATTTGTGATCGCTTTCTTCAACCTCATCATTAACCTCAAGATTATTAATTAGTGATTCTTTGTTGGCAAGAACCAAATCAAGCAGATTGTTTCCTCTAGCTGGTTCTGTAACACACTGTTTTAAGAAGCAATCCTGAACCGTATCAAGAAAGTCACTAGACTCAAGATTTCCCATCACATTGTTCCAATCAATTTGTCTAAAGTTAAAATCTCCCAATAACACAACATTTTCATGTCTAGATGCCTTATGAATTTCGTCCCTCAATAACTTACTGCCCTCCCTATCAAGGTTTGGGGGCCTATAAATCACACCCAAAATTAACTTTTCACGACCCTCGAGAAACTGTAGCCAAACAGATTCTGTGTCCGATGTTTCCAATCTTATATCATGTCTTACACAACAGTTTAAATTATCTTTGACGTACATCGCTACTCCACCACCCTTCCTGTTGACCCTGTCAGTGTGGAATAGTTTATAACCCTGTATGTTATATTCAGAAGGAACTTCTCTATCTTTAAAGTTGAACCAAGTCTCTCTTATAGCAATAATATCTATGTTACCTGCACTTGCATGTAATGTTAGCCCATCTATCTTATTTCATAGACTCCTACTATTTGTATAGTAGTCAGTCGTTGCCCTCTACTATCTCTCTTTGTTTGTTGATCAATTGCTTTGCCTTTACTAGAATCTTTATTTTGAATAGTGTCTTTTAAACATATCCTGAGGTATCCTGGTTATATGTGCTGTTTTCAACCCTAATACTGCAGCCTGATTGTTTCCCACAGACACCCATACCTCTATAATCTATCAGTTTAAGGTTTATAGACATGTCACCAGTAACCCCCTCAATCGAATTGGCTAATGCAACTATTCCAGCCAAAGAGAGATAACCCCATGCATATCACGTTTGCCATAGAATATGCCTCAGGCACCTCTGTCTGACCTTTATATCTCTGTTACAAAAAGCACGGTCCATATAGCTTACCTGAGAATCTCCCACAATTAGAATATTCTTACCTTGATAAGCAGAGGAGTCAGTGGTACCTTTAACCTCACTAACCACTGAAGTGCACTCGTCCTGGAGAACAGAGAATCGATTTCCCACTTTCAAATCTTCTCTATTAACCTTCCTTATCATCCTTCTTCCTGAATTGTGAACCACTTGCCACTTAAGGTGGCGGACACTCTCCAAATCACGGCTGGTAACTTTTCCCTCCTTACCAGCTACAACCATCTCACCCTCATTCCCAAACCCATCTAGACGAAGCTTCAGCCTCCTATTTTCCTCCTAAAGAAGTAGAATCTCCTTCAACAATTTAACATGAGATTCTTAAACGCTACAACAAGCTATGGTGCTAGGTAACACCCCACGCTAATCCCAGACAGCTTAGGACAGGATGACCACACATGACCCAAGACCTCAGCATACTAGTAGGACCTGCCTAGTATATGCTAGTAGAACCTGCCTAGTATATGCTAATAGGACCTGCCTAGTATATGCTAGTAGGACCTGCCGAGTATATGCTGGATGAACCTGCTTAGTATATGCTAGTAAGACATGCTTAGTATATGCTAGTAGGACCAGCCTAGTATATTCTGGTAGGACCTGTCTTGTATATGCTAGTAGGACCTGCTTAGTATATGCTAGTAGGACTTGCCTAGTATATGCTAGTAGAACCTGCTTAGTATATGCTAATAGGACCTGCCTAGTAAATGCTAGTAGGACCTGATTAGTATATGCTAGTAGGACCTGCCTAGTATATGCTAGTAGAACCTGCTTAGTATATGCTAATAGGACCTGCCTAGCATATGCTAGTAGGACCTGTATTGCATATGCTAGTAGGACCTGCCTAGTATATGCTAGTAAGACCTGCCTAGTATATGCTAGTAGGACCTCCGTAGTATATGCTAGTAGAACCTGCCTAGTATATGCTAGTAGGACCTGCCTAGTATATGCTAGTAGGACCTCCCTAGTATATGCTAGTAGGGCCTCTCTAGTATATGCTAGTAGGGCCTCCCTAGTATATGCTAGTAGAACCTGCCTAGTATATGCTAGTAGGAGTTGCCTAGTATATGCTAGTAGGACCTGCCTAGTATATGCTAGTAGGGCCTCCCTAGTATATGCTAGTAGAACCTGCCTAGTATATGCTAGTTGGATCTGCCTAGTATATGCTAGTAGGGCCTCCCTAGTATATGCTAGTAGGGCCTCCCTAGTATATGCTAGTTGAACCTGCCTAGTATATGCTAGTTGGATCTGCCTAGTATATACTAGTAGGGCCTCCCTAGTATATGCTAGTAGAACCTGCCTAGTATATGCTAGTTGGATCTGCCTAGTATATGCTAGTAGGGCCTCCCTAGTATATGCTAGTAGAACCTGCCTAGTATATGCTAGTTGGATCTGCCTAGTATATGCTAGTAGGGCCTCCCTAGTATATGCTAGTAGAACCTGCCTAGTATATGCTAGTAGAACCTGCCTAGTATATGCTAGTTGGATCTGCCTATTATATGCTAGTAGGGCCTCCCTAGTATATGCTAGTAGAACCTGCCTAGTATATGCTAGTTGGATCTGCCTAGTACATGCTAGTATATTATTATTATTATTGTTTTTCTTCTTCTTCTTCTTCTTCTTCTTCTTCTTCTTCTTCTTTTTCTTCTTCTTCTTCTTCTTCTTCTTCTTCTTCTTCTTCTTCTTCTTCTTCTTCTTCTTCTTCTTCTTCTTCTTCTTCTTCTTCTTCTTCTTCTTCTTCTTCTTCTTCTTCTTCTTCTTCTTCTTCTTCTTCTTCTTCTTCTTCTTCTTCTTCTTCTTCTTCGTCTTCTTCTTCTTCTTCTTCTTCTTCTTCTTCTTCTTCTTCTTCTTCTTCTTCTTCTTCTTCTTCTTCTTCTTCTTCTTCTTCTTCTTCTTCTTCTTCTTCTTCGTCTTCTTATTGTTGCTGTTGTTGTTGCTATTATTATTTTTATTATTATTGTTTTATTGTTAATATAATAATAACAATAATAATAATAATAATAATAATAATAATAATAATAATAATAATAATAATAATAATAATAATAATAATATTAATAATAATAATAATAATAATAATAATAATAATAATAATAATAATAATAATGATAATAATAACAATAATAATAATAATAATAATAATAATAATAATAATAATAATAATAATAATAATATTAATAATAATAATAATAATAATAATAATAATGATAATAATAATAATAATAATAATAATAATAATAATAATAATAATAATAATAATAATGCTACCAATTATTATTATTATTATTATTATTGTTATCATTTTTATTATATTTATTATTCATGTTATTATAGGAAGAGAACAACTAAGACAAGAGAAATAGTAGAAAGTCATGATTTATACCAGGAAGAGGAAGAGTAACTCTAATTCTCTGAATCAAGAGCCTCTCAGTAGGGACCTGCCACTTTAATATGTACAAGACAGGACAGAATCGTTATTGTGTTTTATTTCCAATTAGTGAGTAGTTGAGAATTTTTACAGATTGTGTATTGCAACTGTTATTGTTCCAACCTCAATATTTGGAGTCTTATTATTACAACCTCGTTTTTGTGACTTGTGTTTTTTCTACCTCGGTATTGCAACTTTTTTTTACAGCGCCGGCTAAGTTGCTTGTACTGTTGCATAGTCGGTTCTATAAGTTTTACAGCTTCGCTCTTGAGACTTTCACTGTTACAATCTCAGTGTTATGAATTTAATTATAAAACTGGGTTTCTGATGGCGGCAGCGTAAATTGTTCAGGACTTTCTTACAGGTTACGTTCCCAGCGCTTCCGCAGCCTCAAGCAGCTGCTGTCGCAAGTCTCTCCTCTTTGGCGGAACTTACTGACACTGCCATTGTCATCAATGTGATTTTTTTTTTCTGTTTTTTCTTTCTGTGGAAATTTCCGCCGGGTGAATTGTGTCAGGAGTGTTTACATGTTAGTAAGGAGAGGGAGGGTTTCAGTTTACGTAGAGTATACTTGAAGGGTGTTCTGGGGGTCAACGCCCCCACGGCCCTGTTCATGTCTAGTCCTCGCAGTCCAGGCTGTTACTGCCGGCCGCACGCAAACCCACGTACGAACCACAGTCCTACTGGTAAGGTGCATGACTTTAGGTGCTTGTCCAGCTCCCTCTTGAAGACGGCCAGGGGTCTATTGGAAATCCCCTTTATGAATGCTGGGAGACAGTTGAACAGTCTCGGGTCCCTAATACTTTTTGTGGGAGGGACTGACAACCTCAAATCTACGACTTTATGGGTGATGGACTGTTTACATCGTCTTCACATCTCTACTGCTCCTGCCTACTTTCTGTACTCGACTGAAGAAGGCTACCTTGTAGGCGAAATGTTTCGGAGTAAAGTTGCCTAACTCTTGCCTATGTCTTACCTACCAACCTCTCGATATTAATTACCGTCTTGATATTCATGTTCATTCCGTACTGCATATTATCAACCTGAGCAAATACGGAATAAATTTTTTGACTGCCACTATTACTACTGTTACTACTGGTAATACATCTACTACTACTAGCGCTACTACTACTTTTAGTATTACAATTACTATGACTATTACTACTACTACTACTACTACATTTATGTGATGGTTTTACTGATGCATAAGTTTGTTTATATGTGATAAGTCTGGTGTGCACATTATGAAATATTTTTTTATTATTTGATTTTTATTGATTTATGAAGAAAGGTGTGACATAATTAAGTAACTTAGAAGTGATGAAAATACATGGATCACACGTGAAGAATGTTGGTTCTGATGAAGAAAGTTAGCAGTCCTGAAGACTGTTGGTTCTGATGAAGAAAGTTAGCAGTCCTGAAGACTGTTGGTTCTGATGAAGAAAGTTAGCAGTCCTGAAGACTGTTGGTTCTGATGAAGAAAGTTAGCAGTCCTGAAGACTGTTGATTCTGATGAAGAAAGTTAGCAGTCCTGAAGACTGTTGGTTCTGATGAAGAAAGTTAGCAGTCCTGAAGACTGTTAGGTAAGACACATATGCAACAGTTAGGTATCTTTATTATGAAACGTTTCGCCTACACAGTAGGCGTCTTCAGTCAAGTACAGAAAAGTTGATAGAAGCAGAAGATACTTGAAGACGATGTAATCAGTCCATCACCCTTAAAGTTTTGAGGTGGTCAGTCCCTCAGTCTGGAGAAGAGCATTGTTCCATAGTATGAAACAATATGGAGAAGAAGTGACAGGATGGAGCTTTTTATAGCGCCAAGAGGTGAGACGTAGGCCACTAGGAGGTCAGGTCCCTCTCAAATCCAGCCCCTCTCACTAGTGGAAGTTGTCGAAGTTGATTGTAGGTCTGTACCAAGATACCCTTGTGTTGCAGTGTCTGACAGATTGAACATTAAAATGGTATAAAATACCGACAGGTTGTTAGGTAAGACACATATGCAACAGTTAGGTATCTATATTATGAAACGTTTCGCCTACACAGTAGGCTTCTTCAGTCAAATACAGAAAAGTTGATAGAAGCAGAAGATACTTGAAGACGATGTAATCAGTCCATCACCCTTAAAGTTTTGAGGTGGTCAGTCCCTCAGTCTGGAGAAGAGCATTGTTCCATAGTATGAAACAATATGGAGAAGAAGTGACAGGATGGAGCTTTTTATAGCGCCGAGAGGTGAGACGTAGGCCACTAGGAGGTCAGGTCCCTCTCAAATCCAGCCCCTCTCACTAGTGGAAGTTGTCGAAATTGATTGTAGGTCTGTACCAAGATACCCTTGTGTTGCAGTGTCTGACAGATTGAACATTAAAATGGTATAAAATACCGACAGGTTGTTAGGTAAGACACATATGCAACAGTTAGGTATCTTTATTATGAAACGTTTCGCCTACACAGTAGGCGTCTTCAGTCAAGTACAGAAAAGTTGATAGAAGCAGAAGATACTTGAAGACGATGTAATCAGTCCATCACCCTTAAAGTTTTGAGGTGGTCAGTCCCTCAGTCTGGAGAAGAGCATTGTTCCATAGTATGAAACAATATGGAGAAGAAGTGACAGGATGGAGCTTTTTATAGCGCCAAGAGGTGAGACGTAGGCCACTAGGAGGTCAGGTCCCTCTCAAATCCAGCCCCTCTCACTAGTGGAAGTTGTCGAAGTTGATTGTAGGTCTGTACCAAGATACCCTTGTGTTGCAGTGTCTGACAGATTGAACATTAAAATGGTATAAAATACCGACAGGTTGTTAGGTAAGACACATATGCAACAGTTAGGTATCTTTATTATGAAACGTTTCGCCTACACAGTAGGCTTCTTCAGTCAAGTACAGAAAAGTTGATAGAAGCAGAAGATACTTGAAGACGATGTAATCAGTCCATCACCCTTAAAGTTTTGAGGTGGTCAGTCCCTCAGTCTGGAGAAGAGCATTGTTCCATAGTATGAAACAATATGGAGAAGAAATGACAGTATCAACTTTTCTGTACTTGACTGAAGAAGCCTACTGTGTAGGCGAAACGTTTCATAATAAAGATACCTAACTGTTGCATATGTGTCTTACCTAACAACCTGTCGGTATTTTATACCATTTTAATGTTCAATCTGTCAGACACTGCAACACAAGGGTATCTTGGTACAGACCTACAATCAACTTCGACAACTTCCACTAGTGAGAGGGGCTGGATTTGAGAGGGACCTGACCTCCTAGTGGCCTACGTCTCACCTCTTGGCGCTATAAAAAGCTCCATCCTGTCACTTCTTCTCCATATTGTTTCATACTATGGAACAATGCTCTTCTCCAGACTGAGGGACTGACCACCTCAAAACTTTAAGGGTGATGGACTGATTACATCGTCTTCAAGTATCTTCTGCTTCTATCAACTTTTCTGTACTTGACTGAAGAAGCCTACTGTGTAGGCGAAACGTTTCATAATAAAGATACCTAACTGTTGCATATGTGTCTTACCTAACAACCTGTCGGTATTTTATACCATTTTAATGTTCAATCTGTCAGACACTGCAACACAAGGGTATCTTGGTACAGACCTACAATCAACTTCGACAACTTCCACTAGTGAGAGGGGCTGGATTTGAGAGGGACCTGACCTCCTAGTGGCCTACGTCTCACCTCTTGGCGCTATAAAAAGCTCCATCCTGTCACTTCTTCTCCATATTGTTTCATACTATGGAACAATGCTCTTCTCCAGACTGAGGGACTGACCACCTCAAAACTTTAAGGGTGATGGACTGATTACATCGTCTTCAAGTATCTTCTGCTTCTATCAACTTTTCTGTACTTGACTGAAGAAGCCTACTGTGTAGGCGAAACGTTTCATAATAAAGATACCTAACTGTTGCATATGTGTCTTACCTAACAACCTGTCGGTATTTTATACCATTTTAATGTTCAATCTGTCAGACACTGCAACACAAGGGTATCTTGGTACAGACCTACAATCAACTTCGACAACTTCCACTAGTGAGAGGGGCTGGATTTGAGAGGGACCTGACCTCCTAGTGGCCTACGTCTCACCTCTTGGCGCTATAAAAAGCTCCATCCTGTCACTTCTTCTCCATATTGTTTCATACTATGGAACAATGCTCTTCTCCAGACTGAGGGACTGACCACCTCAAAACTTTAAGGGTGATGGACTGATTACATCGTCTTCAAGTATCTTCTGCTTCTATCAACTTTTCTGTACTTGACTGAAGAAGCCTACTGTGTAGGCGAAACGTTTCATAATAAAGATACCTAACTGTTGCATATGTGTCTTACCTAACAACCTGTCGGTATTTTATACCATTTTAATGTTCAATCTGTCAGACACTGCAACACAAGGGTATCTTGGTACAGACCTACAATCAACTTCGACAACTTCCACTAGTGAGAGGGGCTGGATTTGAGAGGGACCTGACCTCCTAGTGGCCTACGTCTCACCTCTTGGCGCTATAAAAAGCTCCATCCTGTCACTTCTTCTCCATATTGTTTCATACTATGGAACAATGCTCTTCTCCAGACTGAGGGACTGACCACCTCAAAACTTTAAGGGTGATGGACTGATTACATCGTCTTCAAGTATCTTCTGCTTCTATCAACTCTTCTGTATTTGACTGAAGAAGCCTACTGTGTAGGCGAAACATTTCATAATAAAGATACCTAACTGTTGCATATGTGTCTTACCTAACAACCTGTCGGTATTTTATATCATTTTAATGTTCAGTCCTGAAGACTGTTGGTTCTGATGAAGAAAGTTAGCAGTCCTGAAGACTGTTGGTTCTGATGAAGAAAGTTAGCAGTCCTGAAGACTGTTGGTTCTGATGAAGAAAGTTAGCAGTCCTGAAGACTGTTGGTTCTAATGAAGAAAGTTAGCAGTCCTGAAGACTGTTGGTTCTAATGAAGAAAGTTAGCAGTCATGAAGAATGTTGGTTCTGATGAAGAAAGTTAGCAGTTCTGAAGAATGCTGGTTTTCATGACTAGAGTTAGCAGTCCTGAAGAACGTTGGTTTTAATGAAGAAAGTTAGCAGTCCTGAAGAACGTTGGTTATAATGAAGAAAGTTAGCAGTCCTGAAGAATGTTGGTTCTAATGAAGAAAGTTAGCAGTCCTTAAGAATGTTGGTTCTAATGAAGAAAGTTAGCAGTCCAGAAGAATGCTGGTTCTAATGACGAGAATTAGCAGTCCTGAAGAATGCTGGTTCTGATGAAGAAAGCAGTCCTGCAGAATGTTGGTTCTGATGAAGAAAGTTAGCATTCCTGAAGAATGTTGGTTCTAATGACGAGAGTTAGCAGTCCTGCAGAATGCAGGTTCTAATGAAGAAAGTTAGCAGTCCTGCAGAATGCTAGCACCCGAGGAAAGTTTTAGCACTTAAGAAGAAAGCACTACATTCATGACGAAAGGTATTCATTAACGCAGCAAGAAAGTCTTCTTGAAGAAATCTGTGTATGTCCTCATGAAGCAAAGTTGTGTATTACTGAAAAAAAACATGCACTCTCAAAGAAACCTTTGTACTCGTGAAGGAAGCTATGCGTTGGTGAAAAAAGATATGCATTAATGAAGGAAGTAGGAATTCAAGATAAAAGCTATACACTTGTGAGGGAAAAGTTCAGTAGATAGGAGTAGCGAGGGCGTATATAGTAACAATAGTTTCATTGCCGGCTACTAGTTAAGGTAAGGTAAGTCTAGATCCCGCTGTTCCCGCCTTTTTTTCCTCCACCCCTAAAGTGATAGTTTGACGGCCGGCTGCTTGTTAACGTAGGGTCAGTCTAGCTCCCACTATCCCTTCCCCTCCCTCTTCCCCCCCCCTCGAAAGGTGACGTGTGGGGCTCTGGTCAAACAGTAAATCACTCGACTCACAGCTCCCAACACTACTGTAAGTACATGCCTGCCTTGTATTCTAGTGGATTTATTGGTTGAAAGCTTCACTTTTGACCAATAATAAACTTAGTCCTTTCAGTCTTGCTCTAAGTTGACTGTTGTAATAATCACCACATCTTTTAGGTCTTGTACTTATCATGGAGAGTGATTTCTTAAGCAGTGGGTAACCTGTCTATCTTTCCAGCTTGGATGACAGAGAGGGTCACCTGTCAATCAACGAGGAGAACTGATTGAAATGGACTAACGTCCTGGAGATTTCCCCATTTTGGATTTAATTACCTGTGCACCTGTATGAAATTGCAGGACGTAACCCCTCATCATTGCAGCGGTAAAGAACCTGCTTTCCTGTCATCGGGATAGAATACTCACGGCGATACTCTGTGAAGAACTAGCCGGTGGTGGTCACCAACACCTGCGACCCCCCCCCCCCCACATCAGCAACGGCTACGATTTCAACAACACAGTGTCACCAACACCAGACACCCCTATATATATTAGCGTTGAGTTCAAATGTTATTTTATTCATTTCATTTTTCATTTTTCTTTCAAATAGGATATACCTTTCATGTTTTATTGTTTTATGTTTGATTTAATAAATAATATAGTGTTTATCTTTGTGAATTATTATTTCTTTTTCTATTCATTAATTTTCCTGAGGAGGAGCCAGCCTTGGTAATACTGTCTGAAGTTGTTACAGGGCTGAGTAAGCCTTCACAACACTCTTGAACTGAGCTAGCCTCCAAGAATAAAGCGAAAATAAGTCAAGAAAGCTAGCACTCATAAGGAATGCTGGTACTGTTGATAAAAACTATTGATCCTGTGAATGCTAGCACACCTGAAGAAAGCTTCCACTCAAGAAGAACTCTATCACACTTCACGAATGCTAGTAATTCCGATGAAAGATAGTACTTGAAATGAATGCTAGCATGCCTGGGGTAGCTAGCAACTGTGGTAGCTAGCAACTGTGGTAGCTAGCAACTGCGATAGCTAGTAACTGTGATAGCTAGCAACTGTAGTACCTAGGAACTGTGGTAGCTATTAACTGTAATAGCTAGCAATTTTGGTAGCTAGCAACTGTGATAGCTAGCAACTGTGGTAATTAGCAGCTGTGGTAGCTAGCAATTGTGGTAGCTAGCAACTGTGGCAGCTAGCAAATGTGGTAGATAGAACTCCCAAAGAATACTAGAATTCCTAAAGAGAACTAGCACTTCTAAAGAAGCATAGCAACCAAGAAGAAAACTAGCACTTCAGGATATAACTAGAACCCCCCAAAAATCCTAGCACTTCGGAAGAAATCAAGAAAGCACTCGAGAAGAACGCTAGTTCTATTGAAGAAAGCTAGCTCTCTTGATGGAAGATAGCCCTCGAGAAGAAAGCTAGCTCTCCTAAAGAAAGCAGCTAGCACTCAATAAGAAATCTAGTACTCTGGTGGAAAGCTATTTATCTTGAAGAAAGTTATCAATCTTTAAGAAAAATTCGACAGAAGAAGAAAGCTAGCCTTTCAGAAGGAAGCTAGCCTTTCAGAAGGAAACTAGCCTTTCAGAAGGAA
>NC_091350.1:24699273-24769273 GCF_038502225.1 Cherax quadricarinatus | reverse complement strand
AGAATTCGTAGTTTGGAAGTTAGGAGGTGCGGGATTACCAAAACTGTTGTCCAGAGTGCTGAGGAAGGGTTGTTGAGGTGGTTCGGACATGTAGAGAGAATGGAGCGAAACAGAATGACTTCAAGAGTGTATCAGTCTGTAGTGGAACTGTGAATTTTGTCAAAGGAGCAGGTGTCTACTCACGTTTTTTCAAGCAGTTGTGTATTGACATGGATGCAGCTCATCACTTGCTTCTTTTCCACACAAATGTTCGATGACTTTCAAGAGGAAATGTAACTGAGCGAGTATTTGAGCTCAGAAATGAACTCAAATTATTTTATTGAAGTTGAGGGTAAGATAGAATTTTTTGCCTGGCTGGATGATGAGAAGTGGATCATCCGCCTTCCTTAATTGGTTGACATCTTTTAGCAGTTGAATAAAGTGAATCTTCAGTGGCATGGATGGAATATAAACATCATCAAATTCATGGATTCATTGTAAGTTTTCATGAGCAAACTGAAAAATTAGAAAAGAAGGATCAAGAAAAAGAAAATGTTGCAATGTATGAGAAGCTGTCAACAATTCTTTTTGCTGGTGGTGAAGACCAAGTGTTTCCAGAATGTGCAAAATATGGAATTCTGCAGCATTTGACAGCATTGGAAAATGAATTCAATCTCTATTTTCCTGAAATCAGGAATGACGAGTTGAATACACTGCGAAGAAGTTCTTGATGATTGTCAAGATGAATTTCTGGAGATGAAGACTGATGCTGGGACAATCAGTAACATAATTTTGACCCATGATGTGTGATACCTACCATAAGTGACAGAGAGAGCTATCCATGCATTGCTTCCGTTAGTGTCGGCATATGTTTGTGAGTCAGGCTGTTCAACTCTGTTGCAAGTGAAAACGAAGCAACGAAGTTGATTGGAGGTCGAAAATGACCTGCGTTATTCCATTGCAAACACTTCTCCGCGTAATCAAGAACTGGCGAAGAGAAAACAGAGGTTTCTCATCAGAAAGAAATGAAGTACAATACCCTGGCATTCTACTGAAGTTTTTGTTTACTGAAGTATATTTCAGTAACTAGAGTCAGTTAAGTAATTAGTTATGAAAACCAAAAAAATGATTTTATTCAAGATTTAAAATCCATCAACAAATTCTATTGCTATTAAATTTGTAAAACTCCACTAATAAAATAATCCAAGTTAACGTGTATGTACTAGCACACAAAAATAAAATATTTTCAATATTTAAAGACAAAATACACTGACAAAATACATTGACAAAAATACAATAGGGAGTAAAACAACATAGATAACAACTCAGAGCTACATCTTCAATACTTCGTCCAGCTCCTCGGCGGTGGATCGCGTGTCCAGGATGCTGCAGGCATCTACCCTCTGGATCGCAACATTGAATTCCTTTATTAAGGAAACGATTCGCAACACAGTGGCTTCATCAGTCTAATACTAAACAGAGACGGGAAAGGAGAGGAGGAGTTTGAGGTAATCAGTCCCTCAGCCTGGAATCGATGTGTTCAGTCCATCACAGCATATGGCCGGAGATGGATTGAAAATATCGATTCCAGGCTGAGGGACTGATTACCTCAAACTCTTCCTCTCCTTACCCCTCTCCTTACATCTGTTCCGCCACTGTGTGGCGGAATATTTCCTGAATAAAGATTCCCATATGTTGCATAAGTGTCTCAATCTTCAACTTGTTGGTTTTCAAAACCATTTATCACATATATTTATGTTGTATTTTTATTTCAAGGTTTTCCATAGACTGACAGTCATAAACTTTATTTTACAAGGAATTTTGTAGACACAGCCATTAGTATTTTGGGGAATTTTTAATCATATTATTTTTTACCTCATCAAGGTTTTTAAATACGACTTTGATTTTAAAATTCTTTAGTACTAAAGGTATTTCAAGACGGTTTTCATGGGAAGTTAGAATTAATGTGTTCCCACTAAACTAATAAAGTATCACCTTGTTATTAAGTTCATCGTTAATGCGATTTTAAATCCAATAAGCAGATAAATTCTTTAGCTTTAGAATAAAAATATATCCATTAAATAAATGCAACTGGCAAATTGGGTTATCATTTAGAGTTCAGATTTAAGCGACTACAAGATTTGTTCTCTTTTGTTGCATCAGCAAACTTGCCTGCATGGCTGATGCATCTGAGGTCCTGGACCTAAGATGCATCAGTCAGTAAATAATGCAGTCGTTCAAAGGACGTAACTGAAACTTATTAAATACGATTTAACGGGAAAATTTTTAGCTCTGTTTTACACATAAAGTCGTCCAGTGTGCATCCAGACATTGCAATTCACTTTTCGCCGACGCTGAATCGGGATTCACCTATTTTGAACCTTTGCTACGAAGGGCACGGGAACATGTCATGCTTCCAGGAATCTGGTCCCCGTTATCGCACTTAAGTATTGAAAGAAGACCGAAAAAATGTTGACATAAAATCGAAAAAAAATAACAAAAAATAAATAAAAGGGAAAGACTCAGGCAACCTCTATAATGTACGTCTTTGTGGATACATTATAACCACGAAATAATAAGCTGCGTTTATTAATTATGTTAATGATGTATCCAGCCAGCAGGGTTTGACTGATGAGGGAATTGCAACGGATGGTGTGGGATTACTACTGTGTGTCTCAGCTGCTTGTTCCTACATCCCCTTTAGTAGAGAGAAACAGACTGTCGGAGGTCCATTCAACAGGACAGCGCACGAACTCAGTACATTTAGAGAGGAAATCGGGAATGATATTGAAAAGAATAAAAGAAGGAAATGATACAAGAAAAGGTAGTGAAAAGGATTTAGGGTATTATATTGGAATGAATATAGGAAATAGCATAACATATAATTAAGAAACGAATTGGATTTGGCATGTTAAGCAGTGTCAGTGTAATTAATACGAACATGCGAGTGGAAATGATTGGTTATGAGCGGGACCTGTCTAACACGAAATCGTAATGACACGATTGCAAACAAACCATAACACGGGTGGGTATAGAACCCGCGCTCAGAGAGTCATGTTGACGGCTTTGAGGGGACTTGAGCTAGGGTTCGTCACTGCCACGCTGACGGGAGATTCGTATGTGAAAACTTGCATTTGTCGTCACAGTGGTGCCTATGATAATCTTCCTATGGTGTATAAATATACCTAGTTGGATGAATCTTATTGTAGCCAGCTGGTTCAGTGGCTAACGCGTCGGTGTGGAGTTTTATGACTCTCTGATCGCGGGTTCTATCCCCACCCGTGGTATGGTTTCTTCCACTCACTAGTTTGATGGCTCACTCACTCCTTATTATGGGAGCTCAATCACTAGTTACTTTGGTCGCTGGCTCCTGTTTGTTTCACCAGTCGAAGCTGACCTTTATATCGGACAGGGGCACCTTACAATGTTGGTTCTACAATGTAACCTTCATACATAATAAGGTAGCCACACAACAAAAGTGTACTCGTAATATAACTTTGATGCAGAGTAGGGATGCTACGTGCTGTGGGAGTGTCAACTACAATCATAGAGAACAGGGAAGCAACTTACTACTGGTGTATCATCAGTGTAACTCTCATGTTGCCACGTAGTGGCTCCAGGCGTACTCATACTGTAACTATCATATGGTCAAAATTACACGTAAATAATATTGAAGAGAGTATCAACAAATGGTTGCATCCACGTAGTAACACAGTAGAGTAGGTACAGTGTGAGTGCACCCACAACGTAAATTATACAACAGAGTGTAGCTGTACGCTGAGTTTTTGCTCAAAAGTTAATGAGGAGAATAAAATCAGATGAGGATCAGGCAGGACTTCAGAGATCTGGACAGACTGGACACGTGGTCCAGCAACTGGCTTCTCGAATTCAACCCTGCCAAATGCAAAGTCATGAAGATCGGGGAAGGGCAAAGAAGACCGCAGACAGAGTATAGGCTAGGTGGCCAACGACTGCAAACCTCGCTCAAGGAGAAAGATCTTGGCGTGAGTATAATACCGAGCACGTCTCCGGAAGCACACATCAACCAGATAACAGCCGCAGCATATAGGCGCCTGGCAAACCTGAGATTAGCATTCCGATACTTAAGGAATTGTTCAAGACACTGTACACTGTGTACGTCAGGCCCATACTGGAGTATGCAGCAACTGTTTGGAGCCTGGACTTGATCACGCACGCCAAGAAATTAGAGAAAGTGCAAAGGTTTGCGACAAGGTTAGTTCCAGAGCTAAGGAGAATGTCCTATGAGGAAAGGTTAAGGGAAATCGGCGTGACGACACTGGAGGACAGGCGGGTCAGGGAATACATGATAACGACATATAAAATACTGCGTGGAATAGACAAGGTGGACAAAGACAGGATGTTACAGGGAGTTAACACAGAAACAAGAGGTCACAATTGCAAATTGAAGACTCAGATGAGTCAAAAGGATGTTAGGAAGTATTTCTTCAGTCACAGAGTTGTCAGGCAGTGGAATAGCCTAGAAACTGACGTAGTGGAGGCGGGAACCATACATAGTTTTAAGACGAGGTTTGATAAAGCTCATGGAGCAGGGAGAGAGGACCCAGTAGCAACCGTGGAGAGGTTTGTACCCAAGGGCAACAGAAATAATTATAATGCCAGAATGAGCCTTTGGTCACCCAGAGAAGTAGAGAGGACAAAACTAAATGCACTAGAGAATGGAAGAAGTAAAGGAGGCAAAAGACCCAGGAGAATAAGGAGAGCAGTCGAAGATCCAGAAATGAATATGCACAGATAAGGAGGGAGGCCCAACGACAATACTAAAATGACATAGCAGCGAAAGCCAAGTCACATCAGGAGAAAAACAACAGTCAAGGATCATGTAATTAGGCAGAGGAGAGAAGGAGGCGAGATCACAAGAAATGACCGAGAAATATGTGATGTGCTCTACATGAGATTCAAAGAAGTATTCAAAGTGGAGACAGTATGGACTCCTGAGACACGGAGTTGTTAGGTACACCATCAAGTGCTGGACACAATACATACAACAGAGGAGGAGGTGACGAGGCTTCTAAGTGTACTATATACCTACTATATGCTCTGCGTACTAGTAACAACAATCTTCAACACATCCATTGAAACAGGGCGACTATTTGAGGTGTACAAGACCGCACATATAGCCCCAATTTTTAAAAAAGAAGACAGGCATGCAACACTAAAGTACAGGCCAGTGTCACTGATATGTATTGCATGCAAAGTCACGGAGTAGATCATCAGAAGAGTGGTGGACCACCTAGAATGGAATTAGCTTATTCATAACAATCAGTACAGTTTCAGGAAAGGGAAATTCCTGTGACACAATGCTAATGGAGTTCTATGACAAGGTGTCGGAGGTAAGGCAAGAGACAGAGACAGAGGTGGTTAGATTACATTTTCTTGTATTGTAAGAAGGCTTTTGATACAGTTTTACACAATAGATTAGTGCAAAAGCAAGAGGATCAGGCAGGTATAACAGGGAAATCACAGCAATCGACCAGAGAATACCTGACAGGAAGGCAACAGCTTCTCATGGTAGGTGACGAGGTATCAGAGTAGGGGCTCGTGATGAGCCGGTTTTCACAGGGGTCAGTCTTAGGACCTGTGCTGTTTCTGGTATATGTGAATAACATGACGTAATGGATAGAATCAGAAGTGTCCCTCATGCAGATGATGTGAAGTAATGAGAATTAAATCGGACGAGGATCAGATAGAACTACAAAGGGACCTGGACAAGCTGCAAGCCTGGTCCAGCAACTGGCTCCTAGAATTTAACCCTACGAAATGCAAAGTCATGAACATCAGGGAAGAGCAATGAAGACCACAGACAGAATACAGGCCAGGGGGTCAAAGACTGCAAGGAAAAGAATCTTGGAGTGAGTATAATACCGAGCACATCTCCTGAGGAGTACATCAACCAAATAACTGCTGCAGCATATGGGCGCCTGACAGACCTAAGAATAGTGTTCAGATATCTCACTAGGGAATCGTTCAAGGCTCTGTACACCGAGTACATCAGGACCATACTGGAGTATGCAGCTCCAGCTTGGATCCCACACCTGGTCAAGCATATGAAGAAATTAGAGAAAGTGATAAGGTTTGCAACAAGACTAGTTCCAAAGCTGAGGGGAATATCCAATAAAGAGAGGTTAAAGGAAATCGACCTGATGACACTGGAGGACATTAGGGATAGGGAGGACATGATAACGACATATGAAATACTGCAAGGATTTGGCAAGGAGAACAAAGACAGGATGTTCCAGAGATGGGACACAGCAACAAGGGAACACAGTGGGAAGTTGAAGACTCAGATGAGCCAGAGAGATGTTAGGAAGTATTTCTTCCGCAATAAAGTCTTTTGGAAATGGAAAAGTCTGGAACATGATTTAGTAGAGGTAGGATTTATATACAGTTTTACGATGAGGTATGATAAAGCTCATGGAGCAAGGAGAGAATGACCTAGTAGATACCAATGAAGAGGCAGGGCCAGGAGCTGTGACTCGACCCTTTAACCACAATTAATCGAGTACAATTAGATGAGTACACACACACAAACACACTACTGCCCCACATACACAAAGATCCCCCACACACGTTAACCTCCCCTCCTACACACACACATACCAATACCGCACACACATACAAACATGTCAGGATGAAGAAACAAGGGTATCGGGCATGGCTTGGTTGAACATGAAGCATTGGCAGAAAGGATCAAGTGCACAATGGAATTGGAGTGGGAAAAGAGGCTAAGTGAGTTTTGCAACACAATGGTCAGGAAAGGGCAAGAAGTGGGAGTCACGAGTTCTTACTCTTGACAAGGATGCAGAGACTGGTGGAGGAACTGGAAGTGCTGGAGCTGAATTCAGAGGTAAGGAGCTGGGTGAAGGAACAACAAACAGTGAGAGGACTGAAGGAGGGGAAAGAGCAAAGAAGTCCGTTGTGGAAGCAATATCAGGCAGCTGGTACTTCTGGGAGATGAGACAAGACAAGGAGATACTTTTATTGTACCCAGAGATACAAAGGAAAACAAAACAGGTTGAGAAAAGGAAGAGGATGCTCATTATTAATGGGCTTCATGAGGTAGAAGGGAAGTACTATGACGAAAAAAGAGAGGAAGTGATAAAAGATAATGAATTGCATTAACAGGAGAGGACACGACCTAACTGACAAATTTTCAGAGACATGGGTGGTACTCGAGGGAAAAGAATAGAACAATCAAATCGCCATTCAAGTCAGAAACGATACGAAACGAAATCCTGCAATAGAAACCACTGTAAAAGGGTTCCCAGAAATACCAGTGAGTGTACCTCGACTGCGACAGAACAAAAAAAGAAAGGGGACAAATAAGAGAAAAAGTAACAAGGCGTCAGAGACAGAAAAAGAGGGACAGGGACAGGACACCAATAGACAGGGAAGCACAGCCTCAAAAGAAACAGCTAACACAACTGCACAAAGAATCACCCACAGCATCCCATGAACCCCTGCAACACTCCACACCCAGAGTCCTCATACTCCCAGCACTAATACTGTCACACCAGCAAATTACCAAAACTCCTGACCTGCCTCCAACATCCACAGCTAAAACCAACTCATCCCACCTCCCAGAACACAGTCCTAGAAAGGAAGCTGCAGATGGAATTACGATGTAAAAATTGTAATTATGGTAGAATTATCGTCAAGATTTTAGATACACAGACGCAGATGCAGCTAATGTGATATTTTATTGAGGCAACGTTTCGCTCTCAAGGAGCTTTGTCAAGCTTGCCAAACCTAAAAAGCGAAACGTTCCCACAGTAAAATGTTACATTTAACTTACAAAGTTAAAATGTGTTGCTGTTACTTTTGTACAAACTGAATAATAACATATTTATATGTTTACGTTGTTACAAAGAGATATTTTCACCGACAGTTGAAAATATCTCTTTGTATCTAGGGATTAGATTATTTTTAATTAAACGGTATATAAAAATGTAAATCAGACTATATATTCTTAGGGGAATATCATTCTAAACCTGTATGAGCTGAGAGAAGCAGCTCATCTCTCTCAATTTGCATGGAGATTGTAATCACATTGCTCAAGTTACACACCAAGTTTCCGTTCATTAGTTACCAGTTGTGATAAAGCTATAAAGTGTGGGAGAAATATGCCACAAAGTAAATTATACCACGGGCGGGAATAGACCCGCGATCAGAGATATAAAACTCCAGAACGATGCGCCCTCTGTTAGCGGGTTCTATCCCCACCCGTGGAATGGTTTGTTTGCAACCGTATCATTACGATGACGTGAGTCATCCCACAAAGTAGTATTTTGGTCACCGATTACATAAAACATCTGACAGAACAAGAATTTATGAGATGTGTGACGACGGTGGTTGGATTAGTTGCATGTTATCCATACACAGCGTTTACGTTTTGTTTCCACCATTAAAACTGACAGAGAAGCTTCCAAGTCTGTGGCTAGGTGACAAGTAGGCCACACAGATGAGAGAAGAAGGAGGCTTGCAAAAGCACGGCCAGCTTTAATTATTGCCTAGCTGCCTGGGTGAGTGATGCTCTGGCACAGCAAATACTACCCAAAAAAAAGATGTATGCCAACACTGCTAGGGTACGCGACAGTTTCAAAAATGAATTATTTTATTGGTATTATTTCAAAATATCTCAATATTCACCATCGTATATATATATATATATATATATATATATATATATATATATATATATATATATATATATATATATATATATATATATATATATATATATATATATATATATATATATATATATATATATATATATATATATATGGGGGACCCTCCTCATTCTCAGAGAAGACAATAAACGTTCCTCAGGGAAAACTCAAGGTTCTCCCCGGAATTGTTTGAACATTTTCTTCTACCACCCCCTATATTAGATATTCTATGTGAACATTTATTAATAAACAGAATACATTTACAGAAAAACATAAACATGAATACAATGGCACAATGTATCAAAGATCATGAATTTCCTCCAGCTGCTCCGAAGCTGGACGCGAGCCAAGTATGCAGCAAGCATTTCCCCCTCTGGATGGCGACGCTGAGGCGCTGGAACATGAAAGTGGCTCCCCTTGGGTCCCTCGTGGTGTCGATGAGTATGGAACCCAATTCTTTAAGGAAACGTGTGGCATTTTTTCCCCATGATCCCAAGGTCTCCGATCCCACTGGGACAAATTGATACTGTTGCCTTATGTCCCTGTACTTGCTGATCTTGTACTCCTCCCTGTGGTCAGCAGCTGCTCCCTGTCGCCCCACACTGTGATGGATATAGGTGTCAGCCAGTGTGGACACACAGGTATAGTCCCATGCTAAGAGTTTTCCATTCTTCCAAGGATAGATGGTGATCCCGTCGGGGCGGCTTGCTGGGTTGTGGGTATTGTTGGCTGCTAGTGATCGGGGTTCCCTCTCGGCTGGGCATCCAGCTGTAGCAAGGGTTATCTTAATGATGTCATTGACCTCATTGTGTCTTGCATGCCAGCCCTTGGTTTTGGAACAGTTAAGTCCATGTAGACCGTATTGGGGCAGCAAGGCGCAAAGCCACTGCAATACGGAGGGTCTTAGGGTCGAGTCGCGTTCCCATTGCCAATATAGGAACAGTTTGGAGGAAGTCCCCGGAGTGATGTGCTCTCACAGCCTGGAGATGGGCAATCTCCCTATCTGATGCTGCAGTGCTGAGCATGTTGTCTTAGCACCTTTTCAGCGATCGGGCCATCCCAGCTTGACTGTTTGTGAGCCAATGCTGCACTAAGGTTTGGTGCTGGAGCAGCAAGAGTCTCCCATTCAGTGATGGCACTGGCATAGCTAGGGTCTTCTATTCCTGCTGAGTCACTGAGGGTTTCAGGAAGAATTTGTCTTATCAACTCGTTTGATGCTATGAAAGAGGATAGGAAAGCTGGTAGAGCGATCTGGGAGGATCTGCGTACTCCTAGCCCTCCAAGCCATACCGGAAGATTCAATACACTCTCTAGCATGGTCTTAAGGAGAGAGTCATATTCCTTGAGTTTTGGACTGCTGAAGGCTGGGGAGCATCTCAGAAAGCAAGTAAGTTTTGGGATTGACAGGCACCTGGTGAGTAGGTAGAAGGCATCGTGTGTGTCAATGTCTTTCATCCTGCTTTCCAATTCCAGAGGTCTGAGACTTTTTTTTCTAGGATCAGATCGATGGCATTGGACCCAAGAGGAGCACCAAGGAGAGTGCTATTGGCTGGATCAATGGCTCGTGCTCCTGGTAAAACGGCACTAATATTCTGGATCATCTGTCGATTGGTAGAAACTATTTCTCATTTGGTGGGGTTTAAAGAAAGGCCCAGGCTTTCTCCCATGTCTTTAATTTTACTGATGTCCTCCAGGAGAGATTCTGTTGTGCCAGCTAGGGTACCATCATCCAAGAACCAGATATTGAGCTCGCTGGAGAGTGCTTCTGTGACTTCCTTGACGACCAAACAGAATAGAAAGGGGGCGAGAGGGTTCCCCTGTTGCACGCCCTCACATGAGTCAATTTCATGGTCTCCAAACAATAGTTTGGAAGTCACACTATAACACGATTTTATGAAGGGATAAAGGGAAGGGAAGTTTCTATAAACATCTTGGAGAGCAGCATCCCTTCTGACTGAGTTGAAAGCGTTAGGCAAAGTCCAATTTGACCAAGGCTTTTTCATCGGACATGTTTTTGATGTATATTCGTGCTGCGTGGGCAGCTGCTTTACAGCCCTGTTGAACGCCGAAACCGAGCTGAGTTGGTTTCAGCATTGCTGCAGCCTTGGCGATTAGGCGCCGAAGGGTGTCACCCACTGCAATGAGCCTGTTTCCGCCATCGTTTTTCCGGAGGGCACACCATGAGGCACCAAAGAAAAGGGGTCTGATGGCCTCTGGGACACCGCCAGCCAGGAACAGGTTGGAAAATTTGGTGACTTCAGACAGCAGCTTCTCTGAAGCCTCACCAAGTGCTGGATTGAGTATTTGTTTTAAGTGTTGAGGCCTTAAACCGGTGAAACCTCCTGCTCTGTGGAAATGGCATAGCAGCTTTATACACATTAGCATCCTGCAAGGTTAGATGTTCTTCGCCTGCATTTTAATTAATGAAATAAATATATGAATTGACTTTGTTATAGATTTTATTTAAACAAGAATCTAACGAAAATAATTTTTCTCAACAACATCAGCAAGATAAAGTTTGTTAAGCACACCGACAAAACCATATAAATATTTGACAGCACATATTTAAAAATAATAAATTTTACCTAAATCACTCATCTAAGGTATACTATGTGTGTCTGCGTGATATTTGCACACATCCGTGTGTGGGAATGCAGCATGAGTCATTCCCTTGAGGATGAGTGACATCCCCTGGTATTCAATAGTGTGGAATGTAGTATTATTGTCAGTCTCTGGACTAGAGTGACATCCTTACATTTCCATGGGTGAAGATCCACGATGATGCTTATCTTTCTCTTAATTGAGTCAAGCAGTAATTGACTATTATCATATTTAAATACAGTTCTGTGAAGAACAGAATGCTATTTTCGTCTTCCTAATAAAAGCGCGTGTGCAAATGCTGTTTTAACATGACTCAAGAAATCGTAATGGCACGATTGCAAACAAACCATACCACAGGTGGGGTTAGAACCCACGATCAGAGTCACTAAACTCCAGACAGACGCGTTAGCGTCGGTCACAGTGGTGCCTATGCTAACCTTCCTATGGTGTAGAGATATAGTAGTTGGATGAACCTTATTATAGCAGCTGGTCCAGTGGTTAACGCGACGGTTTGCAGTTTTGTGACTTTCTGATCGCGGGTTTTAACCCCACTTGTGGTATGGTTTTTTATGCTGCTTTAACCCATGAATGTGTGTACACCTCCACACATCCATGGGTGGAGATGTAGATTAATAGTGACATTCTCTAAACCTGAATGACTCCCAAACACGTAGACATGGGCGAGTATCCAAGACTATGGAGTCAATGGAATAGTTCACTGTTTATGTATGGCTGGCTTGGAGGCATGCTTGCATGGCTGGCTTGGAGGTATGCTTGCATGGCTGGCTTGGAGGTATGCTTACATGGCTGGCTTGGAGGTATGTTTGCATGGCTGACTTGGAGGTATGTTTGCATGGCTGGCTTGGAGGTATGCTTGCATGGCTGGCTTGGAGGTATGCTTGCATGGCTGGCTTGAAGGTATGTTTGCATGGCTGGCTTCGAGGCATGCTTGCATGGCTGGCTTGGAGGTATGTTTGCATGGCTGGCTTGGGGGTATGCTTGCATGGCTGGCTTGGAGGTATGCTTGCATGGCTGGCTTGGAGGTATGCTTGCATGGCTGGCTTGGAGGTATGCTTGCATGGCTGGCTTAGAAGTATGCTTGCATGGCTGGCTTGGAGTTATGTTTGCATGGCTGGCTTAGAGGTATGCTTGCATCGCTGGCTTGGAGGTATGCTTGCATGGCTGGCTTGGAGGTATGCTTGCATAGCTGGCTTGGAGGTATGCTTGCATGGTTGGCTTGGAGGTATGCTTGCATAGCTGGCTTGGAGGTATGCTTGCATGGCTGGCTTGGAGGTATGCTTGCATGGCTGGCTTGGAGGTATGCTTGCATGGCTGGCTTGGAGGTATGTTTGCCTGGCTGGCTTGGAGGTATGCTTTCATGGCTGGCTTGGAGGTATGCTTGCATGGCTGGCTTTTAGGTATGCTTGCATGGCTGGCTTTGAGGTATGCTTGCATGGCTGGCTTTGAGGTATGCTTGCATGACTGGCTTGGAGGTATGCTTGCATGGCTGGCTTGGAGGTATGCTTGCATGGCTGGCTTGGAGGTATGCTTGCATGGCTGGCTTGGAGGTATGCTTGCATGGCTGGCTTGGAGGTATGCTTGCATGGCTGGCTTGGAGGTATGCTTGCATGGCTGGCTTGGAGGTATGCTTGCATGGCTGGCTTGGAGGTATGCTTGCATGGCTGGCTTGGAGGTATGCTTGCATGGCTGGCTTAGAGGTATGCTTGCATGGCTGGCTTGGAGGTATGTTTGCATGGCTGGCTTGGAGGTATGCTTGCATCGCTGGCTTGGAGGTATGCTTGCATGGCTGGCTTGGAGGTATGCTTGCATGGCTGGCTTGGAGGTATGCTTGCATGGTTGGCTTGGAGGTATGCTTGCATAGCTGTCTTGGAGGTATGCTTGCATGGCTGGCTTGGAGGTATGCTTGCATGGCTGGCTTGGAGGTATGCTTGCATGGCTTGCTTGGAGGTATGTTTGCCTGGCTGGCTTGGAGGTATGCTTGCATGGCTGGCTTGGAGGTATGCTTGCATTGCTGGCTTTTAGGTATGCTTGCATGGCTGGCTTTGAGGTATGCTTGCATGGCTGGCTTTGAGGTATGCTTGCATGACTGGCTTGGAGGTATGCTTGCATGGCTGGCTTGGAGGTATGCTTGCATGGCTGGCTTGGAGGTATGCTTGCATGGCTGGCTTGGAGGTATGCTTGCATGGCTGGGTTGGAGGTGTGCTTGCATGGCTGGCTTGGAGGTATGCTTGCATGGCTTGGAGGTATGCTTGCATGGCTGGCTTGGAGGTATGCTTGCATGGCTGGCTTGGAGGTATGCTTGCATGGCTGGCTTGGAGGTATGCTTGCATGGCTGGCTTGGAGGTATGCTTGCATGGCTGGCTTGGAGGTATACTTGCATGGCTGGCTTAGAGGTATGCTTGCATGGCTGGCTTGGAGGTATGTTTGCATGGCTGGCTTGGAGGTATGCTTGCATCGCTGGCTTGGAGGTATGCTTGCATGGCTGGCTTGGAGGTATGCTTGCATGGCTGGCTTGGAGGTATGCTTGCATGGTTGGCTTGGAGGTATGCTTGCATAGCTGTCTTGGAGGTATGCTTGCATGGCTGGCTTGGAGGTATGCTTGCATGGCTGGCTTGGAGGTATGCTTGCATGGCTTGCTTGGAGGTATGTTTGCCTGGCTGGCTTGGAGGTATGCTTGCATGGCTGGCTTGGAGGTATGCTTGCATGGCTGGCTTTTAGGTATGCTTGCATGGCTGGCTTTGAGGTATGCTTGCATGGCTGGCTTTGAGGTATGCTTGCATGACTGGCTTGGAGGTATGCTTGCATGGCTGGCTTGGAGGTATGCTTGCATGGCTGGCTTGGAGGTATGCTTGCATGGCTGGCTTGGAGGTATGCTTGCATGGCTGGCTTGGAGGTGTGCTTGCATGGCTGGCTTGGAGGTATGCTTGCATGGCTTGGAGGTATGCTTGCATAGCTGGCTTGGAGGTATGCTTGTATAGCTGGCTTGGAGGTATGCTTGCATGGCTGGCTTGGAGGTATGCTTGCATGGCTGGCTTGGAGGTATGCTTGCATGGCTGGCTTGAAGGTATGCTTGCATGGCTGGCTTGGAGGTATGCTTGCATGGCTGGCTTGGAGGTATGCTTGCATGGCTGGCTTGGAGGTATGCTTGCATGGCTGGCTTGGAGGTATGCTTGCATGGCTGGCTTGGAGGTATGCTTGCATGGCTGGCTTAGAGGTATGCTTGCATGGCTGGCTTGGAGGTATGCTTGCATGGATGGCTTGGAGGTATGCTTGCATGGCTGGCTTGGAGGTATGCTTCCATGGCTGGCTTGGAGGTATGCTTGCATGGCTGGCTTGGAGGTATGCTTGCATGGTTGGCTTGGAGGTATGCTTGCATGGCTTGCTTGGAGGTATGCTTGCATGGCTGGCTTGGAGGTATGTTTGCGTGGCTGGCTTGGAGGTATGCTTGCATGGCTGGCTTAGAGGTATGCTTGCATGACTGGCTTGGAGGTATGCTTGCATGGATGGCTTGGAGGTATGCTTCCATGGCTGGCTTGGAGGTATGCTTGCATGGCTGGCTTGGAGGTATGCTTGCATGGTTGGCTTGGAGGTATGCTTGCATGGCTGGCTTGGAGGTATGCTTGTATGGCTGGCTTGGAGGTATGTTTGCGTGGCTGGCTTGGAGGTATGCTTGCATGGCTGGCATGGAGGTATGCTTGCATGGCTGGCTTGGAGGTATGTTTGCGTGGCTGGCTTGGAGGTATGCTTGCATCTCTGGCTTGGAGGTATGCTTGCATGGCTGGCTTGGAGGTATGCTTGCATGGCTGGCTTGGAGGTATGCTTGCATGGTTGGCTTGGAGGTATGCTTGCATGGCTGGCTTGGAGGTATGCTTGCATGACTGGCTTGGAGGTATGCTTGCATTACTGGCTTGGAGGTATGCTTGCATGGCTGGCTTGGAGGTATGTTTGCATGGCTGGCTTGGAGGTATGCTTGCATCGCTTGCTTGGAGGTATGCTTGCATGGCTGGCTTGGAGGTATGCTTGCATGGCTGGCTTGGAGGTATGCTTGCATGGTTGGCTTGGAGGTATGCTTGCATGGCTGGCTTGGAGGTATGCTTGCATGGCTGGCTTGGAGGTATGTTTGCGTGGCTGGCTTGGAGGTATGCTTGCATCTCTGGCTTGGAGGTATGCTTGCATGGCTGGCTTGGAGGTATGCTTGCATGGCTGGCTTGGAGGTATGCTTGCATGGTTGGCTTGGAGGTATGCTTGCATAGCTGGCTTGGAGGTATGCTTGCATGGCTGGTTTGGAGGTATGCTTGCATGGCTGGCTTGGTGGTATGCTTGCATGGCTGGCTTGGAGGTATGCTTGGATGGCTGACTTGGAGGTATGCTTGCATGGCCGGATTGGAGGTATGCTTGCATGGCTGGCTTGGAGGTATGCTTGCATGGCTGGCTTGGAGGTATGCTTGCATGGCTGGCTTGGAGGTATGCTTCCATGGCTGGCTTGGAGGTATGCTTCCATGGCTGGCTTGGAGGTATGCTTGCATGGCTGGCTTGGAGGTATGCTTCCATGGCTGGCTTGGAGGTATGCTTCCATGGCTGGCTTGGAGGTATGCTTCCATGGCTGGCTTGGAGGTATGCTTATACGTTTGCAGTTGAAGCTGCTGTAATATGTGATTTAAATATGGAATATCCAGTAATGAAGAGCAATAATTATGGAACTATCTAAGCTAAACATCAGCCAGTAGGGCAGCTTGTACTGAGGCGATATTAATGCCAGACACCAGCTTCACGTGTAGCTCGTAAAGGCAACATAATTCAAAAATAAATTATTAGTTAACATTATTGTTATTGTTACTTTACTGCTGTTAGGCATCATATTAATGGCATGAGACACGCTTAAATATATGATTATTTTAAATAATTCTTATCTTTAATATTGTTTGCCTGTTGTAAATTATGTTTATGATAAACATAAAGATTTATGAAATACTTACTTGAGTAGAAATAATTTGCAAGGCAAGAATGTTAACACTCAGTTTTGTTCCCTAAATTTTCTCTACAGAATGCGATAAAGACAGTTTTTTATCATTCGTGTTAAATATTATTTCAACATCCTATTGCACAGACGGTCTCAAATAAGTCGAACTTCACTACATTCATAAACACTGTTTTTGCGGTGTCTCGCGAGACACACCAACAACGTTACTGGAACCCGCCTGACCAGCACTCAGTGACATCACCTGGCAACTTACTATACACACAGAGTTTACTTTCATGCTGTGTTATTGAATAAAGTATCACTGAATATTCATGTACAGGCTACATGCAATTTTAATGATTCTTGTAGTCGACAGGCTTGAAACCGATATTGCACCACCATGTGGAAATACTCAGTACACTGAGAGTTAACTACTTACATCAGTGGTTAGATTAACCTTGAATAATTACGTAAAAGCTCTTTGCATTTATAATGATTCGCGTATTTAATAAGCTTTAAATACAATAGGTGTACCAATTAACAGAAGTAAAAGGCTGTATAAAAGGAGAGATGAGCTTCATTCACTTTATAGTCACTAAGACATTATTTAGTAATTTCTCGGTAATTAACTGAATTTTCAGGCATCCTTGAAGGAGGATTTTTAAATGGTCCCTTAAATTTTAAGTTTTCCATTGATTTTTCTTGTATCCCCAGACTTTACATAGTTGAGCAGTTTAATATTATTACGAGTATAACTCTAGAACGCCTCAACCAATCGACTTCAAACTTATGGCACTTATGTATGGTAACGAGTATCATGTTATTGAAACAATTAGCATGATCACGTCCCCTTGATCAAAGTTGCTAAACACATTCCCATCATGCACGAGTATTGATAACATTCCCAACATTCCTGAATGTTGGATAACATTCCCAACATTCTTGAATGTTGGGCAACATTCTCAACATGCTTAAATGTTACATAACATTCCCAACATGCTTGAATGTTGGATAACATTCCCAACATGCTTGAATGTTGGATAACATTCCCAACATGCTTGAATGTTGGGCAACATTCTCAACATGCTTAAATGTTACATAACATTCCCAAAATGCTTGAATGTAGGATAACATTCCAAACATGCTTGAATGTTGGATAACATTTAAAATTTCGGTTGAACAGCCACAAAACAACTGGACTACGGCGAACAGTGTAATTCAAACGTGACGGGACAGATCCGTAGACTTCATTATTTTACCTGTAAAATTTTGGTCAACTTTTATTCCCAATAAATGATTTTCGATTTACATTTTATGGCAAACTGGGACTTACGGCAGCCAATCCAGGAATTTCATATATATATATATATATATATATATATATATATATATATATATATATATATATATATATATATATATATATATATATATATATATAAATATATATATATATATATATATATATATATATATATATATATATTTTTATATATATATATATATATATATATATATATATATATATATATATATATATATATATATCTTTATACATATATATATATATATATATATATGTATTCATATATATATATATATATATATATATATATATATATATATATATATATGTATTCATATATATATATATATATATATGTATTCATATATATATATATATATATATATATATGTATTCATATATATATATATATATATATATATGTATTCATATATATATATATATATATATATGTATTCATATATATATATATATATATATATATATATATATATATATATATATATATATATATATATATATATACATATATATATAAATATATATGTCGTGCCGAATATGTAAAACTGGTCAATTAGCAAGAACTCATTTAAAATTAAGTCCTTCCTGAAATTTTCTCTTACACGTTTAAAGATATATTCTTTTCATTAATGTTAATGTAAAGATTTTTAATTTTGCACTAAAAGAATCTTAGAAAACTTACCTAACCTTGTTATAACAAGAGCAATTTATTTTAGCCTAACCCAACTAAATATATTTTAAATAAGTTTACAATAATTTAGTACTAAACAAACACAATCAAATATATTTTTTTCGTTAGGTTCAGAATGATTTTGGCGTTATTATTGCATACACAAATTTTCACTTGTCTTATATGGCAAGATGAGCGTTGCTATTTAAGCCAATATGGTAAGTTCTGCCTATTCGGCACGACATATATATATATATGTATTCATATATATATATATATATATATATATGTATTCATATATATATATATATATATATATATATATATATATATATATATATATATATATATATATATATATATATATGTATATATATATATAATGGTGGTTGGGGATTTCAATGCTAAAGTGGTTAAAAATGTTATGGAGGGAGCAGTAGGTAAATTTGGGGTGCCAGGGGTAAACGTAAATGGGGAGCCTTTAATTGAGCTAAGTGTAGAAAGAAATTTGGTAATAAGTAATACATATTTTATGAAAAAGAGGATAAATAAATATACAAGGTATGATGTAGCACGTAATGAAAGTAGTTTGTCAGATTATGTATTGGTGGATAAAAGGTTGATGGGTAGGCTCCAGGATGTACATGTTTATAGAGAGGCAACTGATATATCGGAACATTATTTAGTTGTAGCTACAGTTAGAGTAAGAGGTAGATGGGAAAAGAGGAAGGTGGCAACAACAAGTAAGAGGGAGGTGAAAGTGTATAAACTAAGGGAGGAGGAAGTTCGGGGTAGGCGGGATTCCCCAGTGGAAGTAGGTCCTTCCCAAAGAGATGGGTTAGTTGTAGTAGTAGTTGTAGTAGTAGTTGTAGTAGTCGTGAAGGTTATGTACATGTCCTCAGAATTAAGATTCCATGATGTTGCAGTGTCTGACAAGTTGTGTACGAATGGTATATAATACCGACAAGATGAGATTAAGACACAAGTGCAACATCTGGGTATCTACTACAACTACTACTACAACTAACCCATCTCTTTGGGAAGGACCTACTTCCACTGGGGAATCCCGCCTACCAGTGAATATGCCCTCGTCTGCTACACCTAACGTTACTATATAAGCGCCAGGCTCCTTTCTTCTGCTTCAGAATCTCCAGGACTATGGTGCTCTTCGCACCTACTCCTAGGTTGAGGGACTGATTACCTCATCTTCTGTACATAGTTCTACTGTCTTCAAGTTATGTCCTAGAATTTGTATTGATAAAGCCACTGGATGGCGAAACGTCTACAATAAAGATACCCAGATGTTGCACTTGTGTCTTAATCTCATCTTGTCGGTATTATATACCATTCGTACACACACACACACACACACACACACACACACACATATATATATATATATATATATATATATATATATATATATATATATATATATATATATATATATATATATATATATACATATATATATATATATATATATATATATATATATATATATATATATATATATATATATATATATATATATATATATATATATGTATATATATATATATATATATATATATATATATATATATATATATATATATATATATATATATATATATATACATATATATATATTTATATGGCCAGTGGTTGCAAGCCACAATTACGGTCAGGCTTGGGGGGGCTAGTAGTACGTAGATCCTCCCAAATTACTCTACCAGCTTTCCTATCCACTTCCATAGCATCAAACGAGTTGACAAATTCTTCCTGATAACCTCAGTGACTCAGCAGGAATACACCACCCTAGCTATGGCTCACAAACGGTCAAGCTGGGATGGCCCGATCGCTGTAAAGGTGCTTGCCAACATGCTCAGGGCTGCAACATTAGATAGGGAGACTGCCCGTCTCCAGGCTGTGAGTGCACTTCACTCCGGAGACTTCCTCCAAACTGTTCCCATATCAGCAATGGGAAGGCGACTCGGCCATCAGACCCTCCGTATTGCAGTGGCTCTGCGCCTTGCTGCCCCAATTCACACAGAATATATGTGTATTTGCGGCGAAGCGCAAGCAGACCAATACGGTCTACATGGTCCTAACTGTTCCAAAACCAAGGGCTGACATGCAAGACACAATGAGGTCAACGACATCATAAAGAGAACCCTTGCCACAGCTGGATGCCCAGCCGAGAGGGAGCCCCGATCACTAGTAGCCAACAATACCCATAACCCAGCAAACCGCCCCGATGGGATCACCATCTATTCTTGGAAGAATGGCAAGCTCTTAGCATGGGACTATACCTGTGTGTCCACACTGGCTGACACCTACATCCATCACAGTGTTGGGCGACAGGGAGGAGCAGCTGACCACAGGGAGGAGTACAAGATCAGCAAGTACAGGGACATAAGCCAACAATATCAATTTGTCTCATTGGGATCAGAGACCTTGGGATCATGGGAAAAAATGCCACAAGTTTCCTTAAAGAATTGCGCTCCATACTCATCGACACCACCAGGAACCCAAGGTCAGCCACTTTCATGTTCCAGCGCCTCAGCGTGGCCATCCAGAGAGGAAATGCTTGCTGCATACTTGGCTCGCGTCCGGCTCTGGAGGAGCTGGAGGAAATTCATGAACTTTAATACATTGTACCATTGTATTCATGTTTGTATTCTGTTTATTAATAAATTTTCACATAGAATATAAAATATAGGGGTGGTAGGGGAAGAAAATGTTCAAACAGCTCCGTGGAGAACCTTGAGTTTTCCGTGAGGTATGTTTATTGTCTTCTCTGAGGATGAGGGTCCCCATTCCAGCTATAGAGGCGGTACCTCCCCAAATTATATGTATGTATATATATATATATATATATATATATATATATATATATATATATATATATATATATATATATATATATATATATAATATATATATATATAAATTTAAGGTAGTAGGTTGGTAGACAGCAACCACCCAGGGAAGTACTACCGTCCTGCCAGATGACTGTGAAACAAAAACCTGTAACTGTTTTGCATGATGGTAGGATTGCTGGTTTCTTTTTCTGTCTCATAAACACGCTAAGATAACAGGGATATCTTGCTACTCCTACTTACACTTTGGTCACACTTCACAGACACGCACATGCATATATATATATACATACATCTAGGTTTTTCTCCTTTTTCTAAATAGCTCTTGTTCTTTTTTATTTCTTCTATTGTCCATGGGGAAGTGGAAAAGAATCTTTCCTCCGTAAGCCATGCGTGTCGTATGAGGCGACTAAAATGCCGGGAGCAATGGGCTAGTAACCCCTTCTCCTGTATACAATTACTAAAAAAGAGAAGAAGAAAAACTTTATAAAACTGGGTTGCTTAAATGTGCGTGGATGTAGTGCGGATGACAAGAAACAGATGATTGCTGATGTTATGAATGAAAAGAAGTTGGATGTCCTGGCCCTAAGCGAAACAAAGCTGAAGGGGGTAGGAGAGTTTCAGTGGGGGGAAATAAATGGGATTAAATCTGGAGTATCTGAGAGAGTTAGAGCAAAGGAAGGGGTAGCAGTAATGTTAAATGATCAGTTATGGAAGGAGAAAAGAGAATATGAATGTGTAAATTCAAGAATTATGTGGATTAAAGTAAAGGTTGGATGCGAGAAGTGGGTCATAATAAGCGTGTATGCACCTGGAGAAGAGAGGAATGCAGAGGAGAGAGAGAGGTTTTGGGAGATGTTAAGTGAATGTATAGGAGCCTTTGAACCAAGTGAGAGAGTAATTGTGGTAGGGGACTTGAATGCTAAAGTAGGAGAAACTTTTAGAGAGGGTGTGGTAGGTAAGTTTGGGGTGCCAGGTGTAAATGATAATGGGAGCCCTTTGATTGAACTTTGTATAGAAAGGGGTTTAGTTATAGGTAATACATATTTTAAGAAAAAGAGGATAAATAAGTATACACGATATGATGTAGGGCGAAATGACAGTAGTTTGTTGGATTATGTATTGGTAGATAAAAGACTGTTGAGTAGACTTCAGGATGTACATGTTTATAGAGGGGCCACAGATATATCAGATCACTTTCTAGTTGTAGCTACACTGAGAGTAAAAGGTAGATGGGATACAAGGAGAATAGAAGCATCAGGGAAGAGAGAGGTGAAGGTTTATAAACTAAAAGAGGAGGCAGTTAGGGTAAGATATAAACAGCTATTGGAGGATAGATGGGCTAATGAGAGCATAGGCAATGGGGTCGAAGAGGTATGGGGTAGGTTTAAAAATGTAGTGTTAGAGTGTTCAGCAGAAGTTTGTGGTTACAGGAAAGTGGGTGCAGGAGGGAAGAGGAGCGATTGGTGGAATGATGATGTAAAGAGAGTAGTAAGGGAGAAAAAGTTAGCATATGAGAAGTTTTTACAAAGTAGAAGTGATGCAAGGAGGGAAGAGTATATGGAGAAAAAGAGAGAAGTTAAGAGAGTGGTGAAGCAATGTAAAAAGAGAGCAAATGAGAGAGTGGGTGAGATGTTATCAACAAATTTTGTTGAAAATAAGAAAAAGTTTTGGAGTGAGATTAACAAGTTAAGAAAGCCTAGAGAACAAATGGATTTGTCAGTTAAAAATAGGAGAGGAGAGTTATTAAATGGAGAGGTAGAGGTATTGGGAAGATGGAAGGAATATTTTGAGGAATTGTTAAATGTTGATGAAGATAGGGAAGCTGTGATTTCGTGTATAGGGCAAGGAGGAATAACATCTTGTAGGAGTGAGGAAGAGCCAGTTGTGAGTGTGGGGGAAGTTCGTGAGGCAGTAGGTAAAATGAAAGGGGGTAAGGCAGCCGGGATTGATGGGATAAAGATAGAAATGTTAAAAGCAGGTGGGGATATAGTTTTGGAGTGGTTGGTGCAATTATTTAATAAATGTATGGAAGAGGGTAAGGTACCTAGGGATTGGCAGAGAGCATGCATAGTTCCTTTGTATAAAGGCAAAGGGGATAAAAGAGAGTGCAAAAATTATAGGGGGATAAGTCTGTTGAGTGTACCTGGTAAAGTGTATGGTAGAGTTATAATTGAAAGAATTAAGAGTAAGACGGAGAATAGGATAGCAGATGAACAAGGAGGCTTTAGGAAAGGTAGGGGGTGTGTGGACCAGGTGTTTACAGTGAAACATATAAGTGAACAGTATTTAGATAAGGCTAAAGAGGTCTTTGTGGCATTTATGGATTTGGAAAAGGCGTATGACAGGGTGGATAGGGGGGCAATGTGGCAGATGTTGCAAGTGTATGGTGTAGGAGGTAGGTTACTGAAAGCAGTGAAGAGTTTTTACGAGGATAGTGAGGCTCAAGTTAGAGTATGTAGGAAAGAGGGAAATTTTTTCCCAGTAAAAGTAGGCCTTAGACAAGGATGTGTGATGTCACCGTGGTTGTTTAATATATTTATAGATGGGGTTGTAAGAGAAGTAAATGCGAGGGTCTTGGCAAGAGGCGTGGAGTTAAAAGATAAAGAATCACACACAAAGTGGGAGTTGTCACAGCTGCTCTTTGCCGATGACACTGTGCTCTTGGGAGATTCTGAAGAGAAGTTGCAGAGATTGGTGGATGAATTTGGTAGGGTGTGCAAAAGAAGAAAATTAAAGGTGAATACAGGAAAGAGTAAGGTTATGAGGATAACAAAAAGATTAGGTGATGAAAGATTGAATATCAGATTGGAGGGAGAGAGTATGGAGGAGGTGAACGTATTCAGATATTTGGGAGTGGACGTGTCAGCGGATGGGTCTATGAAAGATGAGGTGAATCATAGAATTGATGAGGGAAAAAGAGTGAGTGGTGCACTTAGGAGTCTGTGGAGACAAAGAACTTTGTCCTTGGAGGCAAAGAGGGGAATGTATGAGAGTATAGTTTTACCAACGCTCTTATATGGGTGTGAAGCGTGGGTGATGAATGTTGCAGCGAGGAGAAGGCTGGAGGCAGTGGAGATGTCATGTCTGAGGGCAATGTGTGGTGTGAATATAATGCAGAGAATTCGTAGTTTGGAAGTTAGGAGGAGGTGCGGGATTACCAAAACTGTTGTCCAGAGGGCTGAGGAAGGGTTGTTGAGGTGGTTCGGACATGTAGAGAGAATGGAGCGAAACAGAATGACTTCAAGAGTGTATCAGTCTGTAGTGGAAGGACGGCGGGGTAGGGGTCGGCCTAGGAAGGGTTGGAGGGAGGGGGTAAAGGAGGTTTTGTGTGCGAGGGGCTTGGACTTCCAGCAGGCATGCGTGAGCGTGTTTGATAGGAGTGAATGGAGACAAATGGTTTTTAATACTTGACGTGCTGTTGGAGTGTGAGCAAAGTAACATTTATGAAGGGATTCAGGGAAACCGGCAGGCCGGACTTGAGTCCTGGAGATGGGAAGTACAGTGCCTGCACTCTGAAGGAGGGGTGTTAATGTTGCAGTTTAAAAACTGTAGTGTAAAGCACCCTTCTGGCAAGACAGTGATGGAGTGAATGATGGTGAAAGTTTTTCTTTTTCGGGCCACCCTGCCTTGGTGGGAATCGGCCGGTGTGATAATAAAAATAAAAATAATGTATATAAATATATATATATATATATATATATATATATATATATATATATATATATATATATATATATATATATATATATGTATATATATATATATATATATATATATATATATATATATATATATATATATATATATATATATATATATATATATATATATATATATATATATATATATATATATATATGAAATTCGTGGATTGGCTGCCATAAGTCCCAGTTTACCGATTTTGTTGTATGGATAATGACATCCAATGAAACCCTTGTTCTCAGTGTTTTCAAAACGTTAATGAGGTTTTATTCTTTAAGACGAGAGATACCACTTAAGTTTCGTCTTAGAAGGAGAAGAACTGGATTTTACTGAAATAATTTATAAATACTTCAAATGGTTGGAATTTAATCAATAATTTGAGAACGTTTTTTTTCCTGACGCGTTTTACGTTGGTGAGTTTTATTACATCTTTGTCACTCACTTCCGATCAGCTTCAAACCCTCATAGTTTGTGTATCATAACAGCAAGTATTTTTGTCTTAATTTTAGGATCTTTGTACGCTAATTTGCCCAATGCCTGAAGTCATTACCTTCCTTTTTTTTCAGTATTTAACAACTCAAAGTTATCACATGCTATTTTGAGTCATCAAATTGTTTTCAGTGAAATAATTGGAAAATGTCACTTATGACATATATATCACGTTCTTTGACTTTACTTGGTTATCCTTGGTTATATCAGGTTAAATTAGCTTAATTGCACGCACTTCTTCTTAAAACAGTGTATAGCTCCTGCCTCCATTACGTTGTTCCACTTCCTAACATCTGTCGCTGAAGAAATACTTCTTAACATCCTTGTAACTCATTTAAGTAGTCAACCTCTAGTTGTGACCCCCTTGTTGCTGTGTCCAACCTTGTCAATTCCTCTCAGCATTTTATATGTTGCTATCATGTCACCCCTGTCCCTCTTGTCCTCCATTGTCGTAAGGTTGATTTGCCTTAACCTCTCCTCATGGGACATGCCCCTGTTGATTTTTTTGGACTTCCTCCAATTTCTTGACGTGCTTGAACAGGCGAGCTTTCTGTGCTGGTGCTGCATACTCCAGTATGGGCCTTACGTACACGGTGTATAGTGTCTTGAATGACTACTTAGGCGCTGATAAGCTATTCGTAGGGTTTTCACGAACCCTAGAGCTGCAGCAGTTATTTGATTGATATGCGTCTCAGACGATGTGCTCGGTATGATATTCACCCCATGATCGTTTTCCTTGAATGAGGTTTTTCAGCCTTTGACCCCATAGCATGTACTCCGTCTGTGGTCTTCTTTGACATCCAGGTCTTCTTGACGTTGCACTTAGAGGTGTTAAACTCCAGGAGCCATTTATTGGAACCGGGTTACAGCCTGTTCCGATCCCGCTTATGCACGTCTACTTGAATTCTCCGCATTAGCTTCACGTCGTCTGCAGACAGAGACACCTTTGATTCTATTCCTTTCATCATATCATTCACAAATACCAGAAACAGCTCGGTCGTAGAACTGACCCTTGTGAGACCCCGCTCGTCGCATGCATCAACTCTGAAACCTCGTCAACTACCATCACTCCTTGTTTCCTTGCTGTCAGGTATTTCCTGATCCATTGCAATATCTTTAGTGTTATACCTACCTGATACTCAAGCTTTTTCACTTGTCTCTTGTGTGGAACTGTATCGAAAACCTTCTGCAGTCCAAAAAAATGCAGTGTACCCACCCTCTCTCTCTCTCTCTCTCTCTCTCTCTCTCTCTCTCTCTCTCTCTCTCTCTCTCTCTCTCTCTCTCTCTCTCTCTCTCTCTCTTTTTACACAGGGTTTGACAAGGTTAGGTTAAGGATCCCTAGCTTTATTGACAAGCTATTTACACGTTAAGGATTCCTAATTTTATTGGCAAGCTAAGAGCTGTTACTTACATCAGTTCATTTGAAAGCATTTTTATTGTTATGAGACATACAAGTAGGGAACAGGATGAAGTTGGAGCCATCTGTGGGCCAGCATTTTCATTTGATCAACTGACTTTATCTCGTTGACATCATTATGCTGTACGAATGTGTTCCATACTCGAGTCATCCTGGGTATGTATGATCTCAGATGGAGTGATATTCTGGAGAAGGGTACAGCCAGAGTGAAGTTGCTGCTTTCTGCCCGTCTTGTGGCATAAAAGCTTGTTTCACGCTGTCCTCGAAGTGGATCAATTTCTCAATTTCTCTCTCTCTGACTTTCTCTCTCTCTCTCTCTTTCTCTCTCTCTCTCTCTCTCTCTATTTCTCTCTCTCTCTCTTGTCTTACCTCCGTGTGTATGTGTGTGTGTCTGTGTACTCACCTATTTGTATTTACATGTTTGTGGTTGCAGGGGTCGAGTCAAAGCTCCTGGCCCCGCCTCTTTACTGGTCGCTACTAGGTCCTCTCACTCCCTGCTCCATGAGCTTTATCACATCTCGTCTTAAAACTATGCATATTTCCTGCCTCCACTACGTCGCTTGCCAAACTATTCCACTTTCTGGCAACTTTATGACTAAAGAAATACTTCCTAGCATCCCTTTGACTCATTCGAGTCTTCAACTTCCAATTGTGACCACTTGTTTCTGTGTTCCATCTCTGGAACATCCTGTCTCTGTCCACCTTGTTAATTCCTCTCAGTATTTTGTATGTCGTTATCATGTCACCCCTAACCCTCCTGTCCTCCAGTGTTGTCAGGCCGATTTCCCATAATTTTTCTTCTTAGGACATTCACCTTAGCTCTGGAACTAGTGTTGTTGCAAACCTTTGCACTTTCTCTACTTTCTTGACATGCTTGACCAGGTGTGGGTTCCAAATTGGTGCTGCATACTCCAGTATGGGCCTGACGTACATGGTGTACAGAGTCTTGAACGATTCCTTACTGAGGTATGGGAACGCTATTCTCAGGTTTGCCAGGCGCCCATGTGCCGCAGCAGTTATCTGGCTGATGTGAGCCTGAGGAGATGTGCTCGGTATTATACTCACCCAAAGATCTTTATCCTTGACTGAGGTTTGCAGTCTTTGACCACCTAGACTATACTGTGTCTGCGGTCTTCTTTGCCCTTTCCCGATATTCATGATTTTACATTTGGCGGGGTTAAGTTCGAGGAGCCAGTTGCTGGACCAGGCTTGTAGCCTGTCCAGGTCTCTTTGTAGTGCTGCCTGATCCTCATCCAATTTAATACTCCTCATTAACTTCACGTTTATGTGAATGTGCACACACACACACACACACACACACACACACACACACACACACACACACACACACACACACACACACACACACACACACACACACACAACAAGCCAGAACCACCTACTGCTGCCCTGACCCTTAACACTATAATTGCCCCCACAATTATTATAGTAAAATAATTAAGATTGTAATAATTATTGTTATTAAAATAATTAGATGAATAGTTACGATTAATTTTTCTAATAAAATTAGACTTTCATGTTGCAAGCTACCTGGAGTTTACCTGGAGAGTGTTTCGGGGGTCGCCGCCCCCGGGGCTCGGTCTGAGACCAGGTCTAGACATACACATTATTCTAAAAATTTATCTACCTCTTCAATAAATAAAAACATAAAGGAAGAGTCCCAGTACGTCAACAAAGTGTCAATATCTTGGTACTTTTTAAACATATAAATAACCACACCAGCACACATAAACAATAAATTGGTCAATTAATGATAAATGGCAAGTTAGGTTGTGTGTGGTACTGGCACCAAGAACTGTTGAGAAGAACACTTGTGTTTAGTTCAGGACTTTTATTTCAGGACTTATTTCCTTATATGAATCTCAAGAAGTCTTCACAAGTCTTCTTTACGTGGGAGAGAACACACGAAGTTGTTGTGTGTGTGTAGCTCGTTTATTATCCCGGAATAACATGTTAATAAATAAGTTGCTGTATTCTCCCTCTCCCACTCTCCATTCTCTCTCTCTCTCTCTCTCTCTCTCTCTCTCTCTCTCTCTCTCTCTCTCTCTCTCTGGTGTACCGCAGTGTTTTGTGTTGTAGCACAAATATAATTTACCATAATGTTCCCTTGCAAAAATATTAATGTTGGTGCTGTTGTTGTTATTGTTTCTGGTTGATTATTCTGTCTGGTTTGTGGGGATAAATTCCATTGAATTATTCCTTGAAGAGAATGTTGGTTGCCACGATGCCAGTGAGCTCTTTATCCAAGGACTTTGAGCAATCCTTTGCTTCCTTGGATCTAATTTGGTTTCCTGGGTAATTAGTAATGGTTGTTAATTTTATTCTTTTATTTTTTAGGAAATGCTATGTTAATAAGATCAATGAGACACCTAAAGAATGTTAAGGATTTAGGTTTGATCCGTGGAGGCGGAGGGTCATTCCTATAATCAAAATCACCTTTCATGCATCAAGACATTCAGTTGAGATCATCAATAATTGCAGCATCTGGCCACTTAGGTTGTACAGTCATGCGCCGCATAACGACGTTTCGGTCAACGATGGACTGAATATACGACGGCGGTCGCATGTACTGCCAAGTCTTATAAAAGTATAGCACAAACAGTTATGTATAGTACATATAGTACATACTTGATAATTATAATGAATAACTGTAATTGGTTCATGTATTTACTATAGAGTACTTTTTATCGTTATTTTACTGTGTTCTCTTTCTACTTATATACTTTTTTTTACTCTAAAACCATATACCGTGTTAAGAGGACAGCAGCCTCATACAGTCTGAGACATTCGCACAACGACGAAATCGCTTAATGACGCATTTCTCAAAACTTATCCCTGTCGTTAATTAAGAGGCACATGACTGTACTCTCTTTGGGATCTTCCCTATTCCTCATATTCTTCATGACCCAGAACTTGTTTGGGCTAAACTCCAGTTTTTTCTCCGTATGACCATTCTCGCAACCTGTTTAGGTCCCGATTTTAATTTTCTTATTAACTGGTAAACAGCAATATGTAGTATTTACTCACTTTTCTATTAGGTTCTCGGTATGTGCAAAAAAAAAAAAACTGCTCTGGCTCTTCTATGGATCTTTGGGAACCTCAGTTTATTCTTTGTGATCTTCCTGCTATTTCCACTATCTTATTTACTTATAGTAGCTCCTCTATCATTTTCATTCGCCTCTGCTGGAGCATTATGTTAGATATTTTCCTGTATTCTAGGTAATTTAACAATATTTACAAGATCTAAATTGTAAATTAGCAGTATGATAATGAGACACCCAAGGGCCATTCACGGCCGCTAATGATTTCGCTCCAGAGTAGATGAAAATCATCCTCCCAGCCAAGCAGACAGAAGTGATGTCACCTTGGATAGAGAAATTGACTCTCTGCTGATTGGTGGGTTAAAGTGGACAATGAATTTAACAGTGGAACCCCAAGAACAACTCTACTCAGATTTGTCAGTTCACTGGTTGAGAGGGCAAGCCAGTAGTTGTGTGACGAACGGGAACATAAAAACGTGTAAGAATTGTAGGAAAATAAGCCTGTTGAGCATACGAGGTAAACTGTATGGTAGAGTTATTGTCTGGATGGGAAGTGTCTGTGAGGGATGGGTATGAATGAGACAAGGGGAAAATTGATTGAAAATATATAAGATTTAAAGGGTATTTCCGTGGAGATTTAATGAACGTGATCAAAGGAAAGTCGTATTTTGCATAGATGTACAAGAGGTAACACTGGAAATTAATTTGAAGTACGCTTTTCTGCGACTGGAGTGATGAACTGGAAAGCATTTATTGGGCTGTGTAGTGTGTAACCATGACTTACGTCAATATTATTATTATTCTGAGTTGTTAATACTTGTCGATAGTAAAAGTCGCATACTTAGAAAAGTTTGAATGATAACCTTATATGAAAAGGTAACGACTCTTTTGATATATTTACTTGTGGTTAAATTTATATTATGGTAAGAAAACGTGCTGGAGGGTTAATTGTATGATCAGAGATTTAATCTGGATTTGATGAGTGTCTGAGTGAGGGGTATGAGTGAGGCTAGTGGAGATTTGATTGATTTTTTTTTTAATTTTTAATGGTATATCTTAATAATTCCACTGTGTGTGTATGTGTGAGTTTGTGTGTGTGTAAATGTGTATGAATGTGTGTGGATGTATGTGTGTAAATGTGTATGAGTGTATGTGTGTGTATAAGCGAGTGGGGGTTAGCTGTGGTATTCTGGCGTAACAGGTGTTTTTGTGTTTGTACTTGTGAGGGAGAGGTGATCCGGCAGGTAAGAATAATTAATTGGTGCCCTGGGGATGATATCTATTGAATAAGTAAGATCATAAGAGAGCTATATCTTTAAGGATTGGAAAATGATGTGTCTCCTGATCTGAAAAGTGCGAGGTAATTAGCTCAAGTAAGCTCGTACCAGAGGTGTGGTAATTAGCTCAATTAAGCTCGTTCCAGAGGTGTGGTAATTAACTCAAGTAAGCTCGTACCAGAGGTGTGGTAATTATCTCAAGTAAGCTCGTACCAGAGGTGTGGTAATTATCTCAAGTAAGCTCGTACCAGAGGTGTGGTAATTATCTCAAGTAAGCTCGTACCAGAGGTGTGGTAATTATCTCAATTAAGCTCGTACCAGAGGTGTGGTAATTATCTCAATTAAGCTCGTACCAGAGGTGTGGTAATTATCTCAATTAAGCTCGTACCAGAGGTGTGGTAATTATCTCAATTAAGCTCGTACCAGAGGTGTGGTAATTATCTCAATTAAGCTCGTACCAGAGGTGTGGTAATTATCTCAATTAAGCTCGTACCAGAGGTGTGGTAATTATCTCAATTAAGCTCGTACCAGAGGTGTGGTAATTATCTCAATTAAGCTCGTACCAGAGGTGTGGTAATTAGCTCAATTAAGCTCGTACCAGAGGTGTGGTAATTAACTCAAGTAAGCTCGTACCAGAGGTGTGGTAATTATCTCTAGTAAGCTCGTACCAGAGGTGTGGTAATTAACTCAAGTAAGCTCGTACCAGAGGTGTGGTAATTATCTCTAGTAAGCTCGTACCAGAGGTGTGGTAATTAACTCAAGTAAGCTCGTATCAGAGGTGTGGTAATTAGCCCAAGTAAGCTCGCACCAGAGGTGTGGTAATTAGCTCAAGTAAGCTCGTACCAGAGGTGTGGTAATTATCTCTAGTAAGCTCGTACCAGAGGTGTGGTAATTAACTCAAGTAAGCTCGTATCAGAGGTGTGGTAATTAGCCCAAGTAAGCTCGCACCAGAGGTGTGGTAATTAGCTCAAGTAAGCTCGTACCAGAGGTGTGGTAATTAGCTCAAGTAAGCTCGTACCAGAGGTGTGGTAATTAGCCCAAGTAAGCTCGTACCAAGGGTGTGGTAATTAACTCAAGTAAGCTCGTACCAGGGGTGCGTATCGGTAAATGTTTTTATGTTGCGCTGTGAATCTTTGATCTGAGAAGGTGTAAGGTAATTAGAGAATTCCAGGCAGGCGTCGCCGAAAAGTAATGTCAGCCAGGTGCACCAAATGCCCTGAGGGGTAATTGGTGTGTGTGTCACACTGCTGTTATAACAGCATGACAGGGGACAGTGGCTTGAAGTGAGAGTATTACAATCCGCTTAGAAGGATGTGGCTAGAACAAAATAGAATTGAATCTGAGTGAAGGTTATATTCTAGTTTGGGTGTGGTAGAGAGAGTTTTGTCCTTGTCGATCCCTGCTGGAGTAGTGGTGGGCGTGTATAGTGGGTGAGGTGTTGGTGATAGGCTGATGTACTGATGGTCAAGTACATACAAATTTGTGTGTTATGCTGAGGTAAAGTAGGTGAAGTGCGTATAAATGCGACGGGGGTCGTTTATATGAGCTTACAGTATACTATTGGTTAAAATACTTACTCTGTTAGAAACAATGTGAGTATAATTTGGTCATTTTTAAGTATTCTGAGTGAAGTGTGTATAATAGTGTAAATAATGTGTGATATATGTGGAGGTTTGTGTATAAATGTTTTCCGTGTTCTTCTTTTAATACTTACTGTGTTAAGTGTGAATAATGTGTGTGGAAGAATGTGTGGCACATGAGGAATCTTGTGTGTAAATATTCACTATACGCTGCTTATTTTCTGGGGGATGCTTGTGGTATATATGTCTTCTTGGAAAAATGAGGATTGTTAATGGTCAGTATGGTAGTATGAATGGTTACAAGGGAGGTATTAAAATTATATGTGACAAGTATTAATAAAGAATAAAAATAGTGAACCAGGATAATTGTGATGAATGGTTTTGAAACCCGACAAGTTGGACTGAGACACTTAAGCAACATATGGGAATCTTTATTGATGAAACGTTTCGCCACACAGTGACTTCATCAGTGCAATACAAAGCAGAAAGATGTAAAGAGAGGAGGAGTTTGAGGTAATCAGTCCCTCAGCCTGGAGTCGATGTGTTCAGTCCATCAATCTTGTAGAATGTACAGCATGGGGCCGTAAACGTGGCTTATATACTGCAGTCAGGTGAGGCGAAGCAGGAGGAGGCGGGGTCATACTCCTCCTCTCCTTACACCTTTCTGCTTTGTATTAGACTGATGGAGTCACTGTGTAGCGAAATGTTTCCTAAATAAAGATTCCCATATCTTGCATAAGTGTCTCAATCTTCAACGAGGATAATGTTTATCCTGATATGTCATCTAATATGTTATAAAATAAAAACAATGTGAAATGTTATGTAACACGTTTTATTAGGAACAAGATTAAAACTTGTTCTGTTTCCTAAAGAATAAAGCATAGTTTTGATGTATCATATTATAACACTTATGTGACTGAAGGGTAAGTTTTGTGTCTTATGTATTCTTGAAATTGTCAATAAATTTTTATCATATATTTTATTTTGTTAAAAACAATAAAGTTTACCTGTGTTAAATATCTTAATATTATTCATGTGGTAACACCTGCTGACCTCATAATAGGGACTAAGAACTGTGTCTTAAGATCCACACCAGTGCTCAGGTCCTGTAATATTCGCTTTAACAATTTAACAATGTACTATTTATGCGGTTATGGGTATAATATGTAATAATTTATTCCATGGGAGATACACTTGTGATGATAAAATACCAGATTTATATTATTTAAACGGTAATCTATGGACAACACTACCTTCATTTCATTGATATATATATATATATATATATATATATATATATATATATATATATATATATATATATATATATATATATATATATATATATATATGTATATATATATATATATATATATATATATATATATATATATATATATATATATATATATATATATATATATATATATATAAATATATATATATATATATATCGAGAGAGAGAGAGAGTGCTTTCTTTTTGAATATATAATAATATAAATGCCCTTAGACTAGACATTTCGTCGACCTTTCAGGAGCCATGACTTTTATTTACGTTACGTAGTCAAAGTAATGACAGGGTGTGACTTGAACTTGCCTAGCATGGTCCACTAAGCTTGCTTCAGTGTTCCATCTTATCTATGTTCTTAACATCAGTATCTTTCTTATAGTCATTAATAATTGTTAACCTGCTTTGCTACTCTTATTTTTGCATGACCCGCACCCAGTCCATATTATATACGCTACGATATATTATAGAATCATTGTTAATCTGTATTGCATAATATTTAATTCGTAAAATATTCTCACAAATTATAAAAAATATCAATGCAGCTTTTTAGTGATAAATTCATTAATGTTTTCCGCAATTAGATAATCCTACATGAGAAATTTAGGATTGCGGATCATCGGTGAGCTATAGTGAGGGACGTAACTTATTTTTAGATGTAATGTTATTTTTATTTCAACAAGTACATGTACAAGGTATACAGACCATAGCTGACATCAGTGACATACTACTATATAAAAAGCTGCTTGTTATACAGGGCATTTCGGGCAAATTAAGTCAGTTTTGTCCCAGGATGCGACCATCGACTAACACCCAGGTACCCATTTTACTGATGGGGAACACAGACAACCGGTGTAAGGAAACTCGACCAATGTTTCTACCCTAGTCGGGAATCGAACCCGGATCCTCACCATGTGAAGCGAGAACTTTTAGCTCCCAGTCCACGGGGCATCCTGGTCTGGTGGCCACGGTCTTATACTGGACTGGGTAAAATATTGTTAATTATCATTACACCTACTGTCTCTGTGAACCTAGTGATACAAAGATACCTGGGTGTAAATCACCTGTTGTGGGTGACATGATGAGTCGAGTGTGACGTATGGGCAGAGCTCTATTCACACTATGCACCTGTTGACATACCAGTAAATAGATACCTGAGCATTAGTCGAGTGTTGTGGGTAGCATCCTGGGAAAAGAACCGAAGGAAATCATCAGATATAAGCTACGTTTCTGTTTTCGTGGGTTATCCTGGAACCTTACCCCTCCAGTGCCAATAAGGTAATTAAAGACTTCTAATACTCGACCAAGAGCTAGGAAGTAGCCAAGCAGTTCAGGCTCCACGAACTAATTACTTTAAGTTCAAATGAATGTTCAGTAAGACTCATCAAAGACCCACTCATCATGGCTCATATTCTAGCCGTCAAATACAAATAACCTGCACTTAGGAGAGGATAATTATGATGACCTTACGATTCGACATTGAACATTGTCAAGTCACAACTATTGTAAATTTTTCGCCCTGAGCCCCTGCAATATCTTCTGCTCCGCTGCACTGCATGACCCAGTAATAATCCCTCTCTCTCCAGCTATCCATTACCCCTGCACCCTTCCCTGCCCTCTGTGACTCGTGCTGGTTTAGCGCTTCATTTTTTATTATAAAAATTATGTGACTTTTTATTCTTTACTCTAGCTGTTACTTCTTGAAGATGACATCAAGCTGGGGAAGGGAATTTCATCTATGGATCTTGACCACCCAACCAATGTTGATCTGTAAAAGTTGGTTATTTCCAGTTCTTAGTTAAAACTGAATGAGTTTAGTGCTTATGATAATAGGAACCATATTAATGATAACAGTAATAGTAGTAGTAGTAGTAGTAGTAGTAGTAGTAGTAGTAGTAGTAGTAGTAGTAGTAGTAGTAGTAGTAGTAGTAGTAATAATAATCATAATAATAATAATAATAATAATAATAATGGCAATAATACTATTAATCACAATAATAATAATAATAATAATAATAATAATAATAATAATAATAATAATAATAATAATAATAATAATAATAATAATAGCAATAATAATAATAATAAAAATAATAATAATCACAATAATAATAATAATAATAATAATAATAATAATAATAATAATAATAATAATAATAATAATAATAATAATAATAATAATAATAATATTGTTATTATTATTAGTAGTAGTATTATAGATGTTTTTGTTCTTGTTACTGTTGTTATTACTGAAAAATTTACATTAAAAAAATAGTATAATTTGTTCACATATCATGTTAGTGTTGGAAGTCACAAGAGTAAATGACACTGTAGCAAGAAAAATATCTGCTGGTGAGAGATTACGTCTGTGTATCTCTGCTCTGTCATACCTACATCCCCTTTACTAGAGAGAAACAGCTAGGCAGTACCCCGTTCTGTAGAACAACAAACAAGCTAACCAGATATAGAAATGATATTGGAAATGATATTGGCAAAGATATAGGAAAGAGAGTCAGGCAGGATACTGAAAAGGATATATGATATAATATTGGAATCGATACAGGAAATGCTATAAAATATTATTTAGGAACAATCTGGGTTGGCAACTCTTGCAGGTGTGTGAAACAAAGTGTCAAGTAGTGTCACTGAAGCTAACACCTTGACAAACATAGGAGGGGGAATTGCTGGCAACAGGCAGGACCTGCTTCACGAGAGCCAGTGAGTGTTTGTTTGTTCCTTCACTAGTTAGTTACATCACTCTCTCACTTGCTCTTTCTCTTGCTCATCGCTAATTCGTTTGGTAGTTCACACTTTTTGCTTCACAGGTCGTAGATCTACTTAATATAAGAGGGGAACATATAGCTAACTTTTGCTTACACATTATTGCTCTCGTGTTTAACAGGAGCTACACACTGTAGGTGTACCCACAGTGTAGCTGTCATGTGGAATTTGGTAACTACTCACTGAGGGTGTACCCATTATGTAACTAGTATTCAGAGTTGGGTAAACCCACAATGTAACTACCAAAAGGTGCTAAGTAGATACACATTTCGGATGTATAGGGGTAATATAAGCTTTTGAATAAAGTTATATTTTAGTATATAAAATTGATTTCAGGTAATCCAGGATGATTTGAATAGATTGATGCAATGGTCGGAGAAGTGGCAGATGCAAAGTTCTATATGTTGGACAGTTAAATAACCATGCCACATATAAACTAAATAATGTAGATCTTAATACTAGCAGAAATCTAAAACCAAGACAACAGTGCATTAGTGTTCGCAATAAACAGAATTCTTGGCTTCATACCTAGAAGTATAAATAATAGAAGTCCTCAGGTTGTTCTTCAACTCTATATATCCTTGGTTAGGCCTCATTTAGACTATGCTGCTCAGTTCTGGTCACCGTATTACAGAATGGATATAAATGCTGGTACATAGGAGGATGACAAAGAAGATCCTATGTTGTGCAAGAAAGGTATAAAATACCGACAATATGAAAGTTAAGACACATGTGCAACATCTGGATATCTTTATTGTAGACGTTTCGCCATCCAGTGGCTTTATCAATACAGATTCTAGGACATAATAGGAAGACAGTAGAACTATATACAAAAGATGAGGTAATCAGTTCCTCAGCCTTGGAGTTAGTGTTCACAGCATCGTGGTGGAGGAGAATCTGGAGCAAAGGCAAGAAGACTGGCGGTTATATAGGCGTTAGTCCCTATCCACTGACGCCTATATAACCGCCAGTCTTCTTGCCTTTGCTCCAGATTCTCCTCCACCACGATGCTGTTAACACTTACTCCAAGGCCGAGGGACTGATTACCTCATCTTTTGTATATAGTTCTACTGTCTTCCTATTATGTCCTAGAATCTGTATTGATAAAGCCACTGGATGGCGAAACGTCTACAATAAAGATATCCAGATGTTGCACATGTGTCTTAACTTTCAAGATCCTATGTATCAGAAATCTTCCCTATGAGGATAGACTGAGGGCCCTGAATCTGCACTCTCTCGAAAGGCGTAGAATTAGGGGGGATATGATCGAGGTGTATAAATGGAAAACAGGAATAAATAAAGAGGATGTAAATAGCGTGCTGAAAATTTCCAGCCAAGACAGGACTCGCAGCAATGGTTTCAAGTTGGAAAAATTCAGATTCAGGAAGGATATAGGAAAGCACTGGTTTGGTAATAGAGTTGTGGATGAGTGGAACAAACTCCCGAGTACAGTTATTCAAGCTAAAACATTGTGTAGTTTTAAAAATAGGTTAGATAACTACATGAGTGGGTGTGGGTGGGTGTGAGTTGGACCTGACTAGCTTGTGCTGCTGGGTCTGGTACAGTGCTCCATCCTTGAGTGGAGATGACCAGACTGGGTGGGTCATTGGGCTTCCGGGGGAGGGGGATCATTGGTCTAATCCGGGGGGGACATGGACCTCCTCCGCATGGATCAGTAGGCCTGTGCAGTGTTCCTTCTTTCTTATGTTCTTATGTTCTTATGTACATGCAGAAATACGCCTATGTTAGGAGAGAATGGGGAGGCTAGGCGAAATGCAACACCAATCCAGATATCCTGTGGGTCTAATCGAGTGTCCAGGGAGGAATTGGGAACAGCTGAAAGGAAATCTCCTGAATGTGGTGCATTCACCGCTAGAAAATGAACTTTCTCATTTCCTGAAGCGTTGGTGAGCATTGTGTTGGCGATTTTCTCCCTGATCGGTTTGTCCCAGTGGGACTGTTTGTGCTCTCTCTCTCTCTGTGTGTCTCTGTCGCTGTCTCTCTCTCTCTCTCTCTCTCTCTTTCGCTCTCTCTCTCTCTCTCTCTCTCTCTCTCTCTCTCTCTCTCTCTCTCTCTCTCTCTCTCTCTCTCTCTCTCTCTCTCTCTCTCTCTCTCTTTCTGTATATATATATGTCGTGCCGAAGACGCAGAACTTGCCATCTTGGCTTAAGTAGCAACGCTCATCTTGCCATATAAAACAAGCGAAAATTTCTATATGCAATAATTTCGCCAAAATCATGTTTAGTATTAAATTATTGTAAATGTTTTTAAAATATATTTAGTAGAATTGCTCTTGTTATAATAAGGTTAGGTAAGTTTTCTAAGATTCTTTTGGTGCAAAATTAAAATTTTTTTACATTAACATCAATGAAAAAAAATATATCTTTAAACGTATAAGAGAAATTTTAAGAAAGGATTTAATTTTAAATGAGTTCTTGCTAATTGACCAGTTTTACATATTCGGCACTATATATATATACGTATATATATATATATATATATATATATATATATATATATATATATATATATATATATATATATATATATATATATATATATATATATATATATATATATATATATATATATATATATATATATATACAAATATATATATATATATATATATATATATATATATATATATATATATATATATATATATATATATATATATATATATATATATATATATATATATATATATGAGCAACCGAAATATACACAAACACTGATCTCTGGCTGATGGAGACTCGAACCTACGAACCTTAGAACAAGGTACGCAGTGCTTTACCAATCTACCCACACTGGACAATACCTTGGTGTGTAGCTTGCGCTACACGTTTAATCCAAGGCAGCCAGCTTTCAGGGAGAAGGCTTACAGCTTTTCATCTCATCCCCTGCATGCATCAACCTTACTAGAGATTTTAACAATGCAAGGAATTCGCGAGAGCAGGCGAAATATACACAAACACTGATGCATGCAGGGGATGAGATGAAAAGCTGTAAGCCTTCTCCCTGAAAGCTGGCTGCCTTGGATCAAACGTGTAGCGCAAGCTACACGCCAATGTATTGTCCAGTGTGGGTAGATTGTCCATTGGATAGATGGGGAGGTACCATCTCTGAACTGTCCTGGGGACCCTCATCCTCAGAGAACAGACTCAACTTTCATCAGAGTAAACTCGAGATTCTCCCCGGAGTGTTTGAATATTTTCTTCTCATACCATCCCCTATATTCTATATTCAGATTATAATATTTTTATATTATTAAGTATTTATTACCATTCTTAGCCCCTTTTGATATAAGGGAAGAATGTAATTGGTGCATAAATACATTAGTAATTACTTTTATATTCCCTGTTATAATATAAATTTATTGCACATTATTAGGTAATGTTTGAGAGTTGGTTGTATTGTGTGATTGGCAGGATTAACAGGACGTGTCAACAGTTGATGGACATTATTCGGATATATCCCATTCCTGTCTGCTTTAATGTTCCTGTGTAGGTGTTCACGTGATCTATATATAGAGGTCCATTATGAGAGGATCTTTATATAATTTTCCATTTCCGCAAAGAGTTTGGATGCATTATTCCTAAGGAGATTTGTTTTCTCAAAATTGGGGAATTTTTATATTTTCTCTATGATCTTTATAGTGCCTGGTATTTCCAAATACTGTATTGTGTATTTCTTAGAGTGTCGTACCATAAAACCGGTGTTCTGGAATTCTGGAATGTGGTGTTAGGTGGTCGTTTCACAGCTCGTTCCAAAAATACATGCCTTGGGCATGTATTTTGCTAGTAGGTCAAGAGTAGAGCTGCGACTGTTGTGTACTGACCTGTGCGTGGCACTTACCCTAAGTCACTAATTAAAGTGTTATTGTTGTGTTCTGCCAATGTGAGGTACTTTCCTATGGTAAGTAGTTGGGATATTATTGTTCTGTACTGCGATATGTGTGGTACTTCCCCAGTATCAGTAACTGTGATATCAGCTTCAGAACTGCTCATCAGTATCTCAGATAATTCCTGCTGGTGGCACTATTTTGTGTACTGTCTTTCTGTATTACAGTACTTCATGTACCAGGATTACTGGTGGTGTTATTGCAGTACTGATGGCGATAGCTGCAGTAGCAAAGTATGGATAACTTAATGATGTAAGAATAGGGATGACTGGAGAAGGATTACTAGAGTACCGTGCGTCTCCCTGGCTGGAGAGGGATTACTAGAGTACCGTGCGTCACCCTGGCAGGAGAGGGATTACTAGAGTACCATGCGTCACCCTGGCTGGAGAGGGATTACTAGAGTACCGTGCGTCACCCTGGTTGGAGAGGGATTACTAGAGTACCGTGCGTCACCCTGGCTGGAGAGGGATTACTAGACTACCATGCGTCACCCTGGCTGGAGAGGGATTACTAGAGTACCGTGCGTCACCCTGGCTGGAGAGGGATTACTAGAGTACCGTGCGTCACCCTGGCTGGAGAGGGATTACTAGAGTACCGTGCGTCACCCTGGCTGGAGAGGGATTACTAGAGTACCGTGCGTCACCCTGGCTGGAGAGGGATTACTAGAGTACCGTGCGTCACCCTGGCTGGAGAGGGATTACTAGAGTACCGTGCGTCACCCTGGCTGGAGAGGGATTACTAGAGTACCGTGCGTCACCCTGGCTGGAGAGGGATTACTAGAGTACCGTGCGTCACCCTGGCTGGAGAGGGATTACTAGAGTACCGTGCGTCACCCTGGCTGGAGAGGGATTACTAGAGTACCGTGCGTCACCCTGCTCTTGCCTACGTCCCCTTTAAGAGAGGGCAACAGGGAGACGGAAGTCTGTTCTATAGGAAAACACAATTTCAACACATTTAGAAGAGATATTGGAAATTATTTTGAAAGATGTATATATTGGAAGGGATATAAGAAAGAATTTTGAGTAAGGTGCAGCATGTGCTATTGGAATGGATGTAGAAATGGATAACATGTCAATAACATGTCAGTATTTGATGTCATGTATCTGTGATATTGGATTATGTTTATCTAATGGTTTATTGTGTAAACTAGATTAAAATGGCGAGTAAAATGTCGGGAGCAAGGGGTTAGTAACCCCTCCACCTGTATATATTACTAAATTTAAAAGGGGAAACTTTCATGTTTCTTTTCGGGCCACCCTGCCTCGGTGGGATATGGCCGGCTTATTTAAGGAAGATTTATGTTGCCGAATCATTATATCAGCTGATGCAATATACGGATAAACGAATCACAGTCTGTAGGATAATGCAAATTTTTAATAAATATATTGTTTGTTAATTTTGTTAGATAACATTAAGCAATGTTATGTTTAAGGTGTCACTCTTGCAGTAGGTCACAGTCAGGTATGTCACTCTTGCAGTAGGTCACAGTCAGGTACCCAGGAAGCTGAGACATATGAGAGTGAAACAGGTACTCTCAGGTCACCCGGACCCGGAGCTGCTGTCATTCATAGTAATTTAGTTCTAAAAGACATTTGGAACAGGAAATATCGTCTAGCTGAAATGTTTTTCTCTATTTGGTAATGATATTCAGGATAATTATACATCCAGTTCAACAGCAGAGAAAATAATTCAGATTGTTTATGATTTTCACAAAAATTATGAATCATATACAGGGATAGATTTATTGAACTTAGTAATCCGCCTCCTGCAAATTGATTCCGTGTCACTACTAATAAATATACGTAAAAGAAAAGGAGGTAACATTAATAACAACGTAAAAACAAGATTAAAGACGAATAAATCCTGTGTGAACTTTACCATCTCGGAGACTTGTTTCCGTAATAAACTTCTCATTATTCATAGATATAAGAAAAGTAATTTCAAAATACAGTTTTAACATGGCAGGAGATGAGATAGGATCCGTGAAGCATAATTCCACAAAGGATTCACTTCAGACTATAAAAACACATAAATACACAATAAAGGTCATATCACAAAACCTCTTGAGAAATGTTTGGATATTTGTATTGATCCTTCTGTTGCCTACAAATCAGAACATCAACAACATGAAACTGATTAGTTAATAATTTTGCTAATGAGGTTGAAATTCATTTCCATTATGTTTATGACGATTATCAAGATAAAATAGTTGGTGTTAACATGTCTGTAAGACACATTAGTGGCGCGGTACAACAGACAAATAATAATGTACGTCACCTAGCCAAAAGTATTTGATATATGTCTACACAATGTTTTTCAATTTAGAAAATTGGGAGGAGTTTTGAGAAAGGTTCAAGGTTACTAGAACTAGCATTATAAACATAACTAAGTTACGTTAAAGGGGCAAGTGCCTTTGCATTAATACAGAACTTTCCTAATGTAGATAATATCAATAATCAAGAAGTGGACTTATTAATTCTTCGAACTGAGACTTAAAACAAATGGGAGTTAGGATACATAAACATTGGGATACAGTAAACATTAAACAATCTACTCAGTCTTCAGGGCTTGTAAATTTTCATTGTGTAAATTAAAGGAGCTTTAAAACCCAAAGAAACAAATATGATCTTGATCAGATTGGGTTTTAAGTATTGTATTTACGAATTAAGTCACTCTCGTGTCATAGAATAGTTAGCAAATAGATGTCATAAAAACTACTTTACTTGTACGGAAATTGGGCTAGTAAATCAAATACAAACTAAGCAATAGTTGCATGTCAACCTGTTACAGTTAATCAGTTGAAAGTAACTAGTTTAAGTCAAATTAAATTTCTACAACATCAGTGAGATATAGGGACACATCTTGCAGTACGATCACTCTGTAAATTGAAGGTTAATCAAATGGCCATGCTGCTAGCCGCAGTAACTAGTTCGACGCGACTCACGAAATCGTAATGACACAATTGCAAACACACCATACCACGGATGGGGTTTGTACCCGCGATCAGAGAGTCACAAAACTCCAGACCGTCGCGTTAGCCACTGGGCCAGTTAGCTTCAGTAAGATTCATTACCGCCGGGTCACCATCTGGAAAAGACCCGGGCCAGAAGTACCGGCAAATCTCTACCTAACCTAACCTAATAAGATTCATCCAACCAGGTATATTTCTACATCATGGGAAGGTTAGTATATGCACCAGTGTGTCCACAAATGCAAATTTTTACAGATGAATCTCCCGCTAGCATGGCCGTGACGACCTCTAGCTCAAGTCTCCTCAAAGCCGTCAACATGACTCTCGAAATCGTAATAAAACGATTGCTAACAAACCATAACACGGGTGGGGTTAGAACCTGCAATCAGTGAATCACAAAACCCCAGACCGACTCTCTGATCGCGGGTTCTAACCCCACCCGTGGCATGGTTTGTTTACAATCGTGTCATTACCATTTCGTGAGTCATGAGGGAATGAAAACAAGAGTCACTAACGTCACTCTGACAGAGAATTAACAAAAGGGGTATGGTAATTGAAGAAGCCTTACCAGTAGCCGGAGTCAGATTACCATGTAAACAACGCAGGAGTACAATAGTAATTAGTAAACACATTCATAAATCATCAAATTAATATCAAAACTTCTAAAACCAGAACTGCAAATTAGGACACATACTGTCCTAACCTAACTGAAACCTTCCAAAGAGACCAATGTTCTAAAACAAACATAAACATTAAGTTTGAACCCGCTCGGAAGTTGCATTATATAATAATAATAATAATAATAATAATAATAATAATAATAATAATAATAATAATAATAATAATAATAATAATAATAATAATAATAATAATAATAATAATAATAATAATAATTATAATAATAATAATAATAGTAATAATAATAATAATAATAATAATAATAATAATAATAATAATAATAATAATAATAATAATAATAATAATAATAATAATAATAATAATAATAATAATTATAATAATAATAATAATAGTAATAATAATAATAATAATAATAATAATAATAATAATAATAATAATAATAATAATAATAATAATAATAATAATAATAATAATAATAATAATAATAATGGTAGGGTGTGCAAAAGAAGAAAATTAAAGGTGAATACAGGAAAGAGTAAGGTTATGAGGATAACAAAAAGATTAGGTGATGAAAGATTGAATATCAGATTGGAGGGAGAGAGTATGGAGGAGGTGAATGTATTCAGATATTTGGGAGTGGACGTGTCAGCGGATGGGTCTATGAAAGATGAGGTGAATCATAGAATTGATGAGGGAAAAAGAGTGAGTGGTGCACTTAGGAGTCTGTGGAGACAAAGAACTTTGTCCTTGGAGGCAAAGAGGGGAATGTATGAGAGTATAGTTTTACCAACGCTCTTATATGGGTGTGAAGCGTGGGTGATGAATGTTGCAGCGAGGAGAAGGCTGGAGGCAGTGGAGATGTCATGTCTGAGGGCAATGTGTGGTGTGAATATAATGCAGAGAATTCGTAGTTTGGAAGTTAGGAGGAGGTGCGGGATTACCAAAACTGTTGTCCAGAGGGCTGAGGAAGGGTTGTTGAGGTGGTTCGGACATGTAGAGAGAATGGAGCGAAACAGAATGACTTCAAGAGTGTATCAGTCTGTAGTGGAAGGAAGGCGGGGTAGGGGTCGGCCTAGGAAGGGTTGGAGGGAGGGGGTAAAGGAGGTTTTGTGTGCGAGGGGCTTGGACTTCCAGCAGGCATGCGTGAGCGTGTTTGATAGGAGTGAATGGAGACAAATGGTTTTTAATACTTGACGTGCTGTTGGAGTGTGAGCAAAGTAACATTTATGAAGGGATTCAGGGAAACCGGCAGGCCGGACTTGAGTCCTGGAGATGGGAAGTACAGTGCCTGCACTCTGAAGGAGGGGTGTTAATGTTGCAGTTTAAAAACTGTAGTGTAAGGCACCCTTCTGGCAAGACAGTGATGGAGTGAATGATGGTGAAAGTTTTTCTTTTTCGGGCCACCCTGCCTTGGTGGGAATCGGCCGGTGTGATAATAAAAAAAAAAATAATAATAATAGTAATAATAATAATAATAATAATAATAATAATAATAATAATAATAATAATAATAATAATAATAATAACAATATCTTTATGTCTACAAGTACATGTACAAGGTATACAGATCATAGTTGACATCAGTGACATACTACTATATAGAAAGTTCCTTGTTATGCTGAGGATTTCGGGCAAATTAGGTCAGTTTTGTCACAGGATGCGACCCACACCAGTCCACTAACACCCAGGTACCCATTTTACACTGATGGTTAACATGGACAGCAGGAGTCTTATGGAAACACATCCCTAATGTTTCTCAGCCGTACCGGAGGAGATGCGAACCCCGGAGTGTGAGGTGAGTGCGCTAGCGACCGAGCTGCGGGATCGAGCTACGGGAAGGGTTGAAGCTAATCCGATGCAACACTTAAAAATTTTCGTAAAAAAAGCAGTAATTCATATTTTTTTTTTCATTTAAAAAGAAGCTAGAGCTTTTTGCCAAGTAAGATTAATAAGATCAACCGAATCTTTCAGTGGGCTGCAGAAAACAATATGAAGTTCAACGATGAGAAATTTCAATTACTCCGATATGGTAAACACGAGGAAATTAAATCTTCATCAGAGTACAAAACAAATTCCTTCCACAAAATAGAGCGAAAAACCAACGTCAAAGACCTGGGAGTGATCATGTCGGAGGATCTCACCTTCAAGGACCATAACATTGTATCAATCGCATCTGCTAGAAAAATGGCAGGATGGATAATGAGAACCTTCAAAACTAGGGAGGCCAAGCCCATGATGACACTCTTCAGGTCACTTGTTCTATCTAGGCTGGAATATTGCTGCACACTAACAGCACCTTTCAATGCAGGTGAAATTGAGGACCTAGAAAATGTACAGAGAACCTTCACGGCGCGCATAACGGAGATAAAACACCTCAATTACTGGGAGCGCTTGAGGTTCCTAAACCTGTATTCCCTGGAACGTAGGAGGGAGAGATACATGATTATATACACCTGGAAAATCCTAGAGGGACTAGTACCGAACTTACACACGAAAATCACTCACAACGAAAGCAAAAGACTTGGCAGACGATGCAACATCCCCCCAATGAAAAGCAGGGGTGTCACTAGCACGTTAAGAGACCATACAGTAAGTGTCATGGGCCCGAGACTGTTCAACTGCCTCCCAGCATACATAAGGGGGATTACCAACAGACCCCTGGCAGTCTTCAAGCTGACACTGGACAAACACCTAAAGTCAGTACCTGACCAGCCGGGCTGTGGCTCGTACGTTGGACTGCGTGCAGCCAGCAGTAACAGCCTGGTTGAACAGGCTCTGATCCACCAGGAGGCCTGGTCACACACCGGGCTGCGGGGGCGTTGACCCCCGGAACTCTCTCCAGTTAAACTCCAGGTAAACACTTTAAGAAGTTAAATGCAGTAAGAAGGTAAATTAGTAAGTGTGTGTCAGGCAGCACTTACGTAGTGTTATGACTCGCGTTATAATGTAAGATGTTTTTTAGTGGGAGAAAAGTGCTCTGTAAGTTTATAAATAATGTCAGTGTTCTGGTGGACGTTGTAGAGGAGTGACGTCACAGTGTCACTAGAGAGACTGGAGGTGGGGACACAGCGCTAAGTGACGTCACAGCGTCACTAGAGAGAGTGGAGGTGGGGACACAGCACTGAGTGACGTCACAGTGTCACTGGAGAGACTGGAGGTGGGGACACAGCACTGAGTGACGTCACAGTGTCACTGGAGAGACTGGAGGTGGGGACACAGCGCTAAGTGACGTCACAGTGTCACTAGAGAGACTGGAGGTGGGGACACAGCGCTAAGTGACGTCAGTGTCACTAGAGAGACTGGAGGTGGGGACACAGCGCTGAGTGACGTCACAGCGTCACTAGAGAGACTGGAGGTGGGGACACAGCGCTAAGTGACGTCACAGCGTCACTGGAGAGAGTGGAGGTGGGGACACAGCGCTGAGTGACGTCACAGCGTCACTAGAGAGACTGGAGGTGGGGACACAGCGCTAAATGACGTCACAGCGTCACTGGAGAGAGTGGAGGTGGGGACACAGCGCTGAGTGACGTCACAACGTCACTGGAGAGACTGGAGGTGGGGACACAGCGCTAAGTGACGTCACAGTGTCACTGAACGGAGGGAAGGTGGGGACACAACGCTAAGTGACGTCACAGTGTCACTGGACAGACTGAAGGTGGGGACACGGCGCTAAGTGACGTCACAGCGTCACTGGAGAGACTGGAGGTGGGGACACAGCGTTAAGCGACGTCATAGTGTCACTGGAGAGACTGGAGGTGGAGACACAGCGCTAAGTGACGTCACAGTGTCGCTGGAGAGAGTCGAGGTGGGGACACAGCACTAAGTGACGTCACAGTGTCACTGGACAGACTGGAGGTGGGGACACAGCGCTAAGTGACATCACAGTGTCACTGGACAGACTGGAAGTGGGGACACAGCGCTAATTGACGTTACAATGTCACTGGACAGACTGGAGGCGGGGACACAGCGCTAATTGACGTCACAGTGTCACTGGACAGACTGGTGGTGGGGACACAGCGCAAAGTGACGTCACAGTGTCACTGGACAGACTGGAGGTGAAGACACAGCGCAAAGTGACATCACAGTGTCACTGGACAGACTGGAGGTGGGGACACAGCGCTAATTAACGTCACAGTGTCACTGGACAGACTAGAGGTGAGGACACAGCGCTAATTGACGTCACAGTGTCACTGGACAGACTGGAGGTGGGGACACAGCGCTAATTGACGTCACAGTGTCACTGGGCAGACTGGAGGTGGGGACACAGCGCTAATTGACGTCACAGTGTCACTGGACAGACTGGAGGTGGGGACACAGCGCTAATTGACGTCACAGTGTCACTGGACAGACTGGAGGTGGGGACACAACGCTAATTGACGTCACAGTGTCACTGGGCAGACTGGAGGTGGGGACACAGCGCTAATTGACGTCACAGTGTCACTGGACAGACTGGTGGTGGGGACACAGCGCTAAGTGACGTCACAGTGTCACTGGACAGACTGGAGGTGAAGACACAGCGCTAAGTGACATCACAGTGTCACTGGACAGACTGGAGGTGGGGACACAGCGCTAATTGACGTCACAGTGTCACTGGACAGACTTGAGGTGGGGACACAGCGCTAATTGACGTCACAGTGTCACTGGAGAGACTGGAGGTGGTGACACAGCGCTAATTGACGTCACAGTGTCACTGGACAGACTGGAGGCGGGGACACAGCGGTAATTCACGTCACAGTGTCACTGGACAGACTTGAGGTGGGGACACAGCACTAATTGACGTCACAGTGTCACTGCACAGACTTGAGGTGGGGACACAGCGCTAATTGACGTCACAGTGTCACTGGAGAGACTGGAGGTGGTGACACAGCGCTAATTGACGTCACAGTGTCACTGGACGGACTGGAGGCGGGGACACAGCGCTAAGTGACGTCACAGTGTCACTGGACAGACTGGAGGTGGGGACACAGCGCAAATTGACGTCACAGTGTCACTGGACAGACTGGAGGTGGGGACACAGCGCTAATTGACGTCACAGTGTCACTGGACAGACTGGAGGTGGGGACACAGCGCTAATTAACGTCACAGTGTCACTGGACAGACTGGAGGTGGGGACACAGCGCTAATTGACGTCACAGTGTCACTGGACAGACTTGAGGTGGGGACACAGCGCTAATTGACGTCACAGTGTCACTGGAGAGACTGGAGGTGGTGACACAGCGCTAATTGACGTCACAGTGTCACTGGACAGACTTGAGGTGGGGACACAGCACTAATTGACGTCACAGTGTCACTGGACAGACTTGAGGTGGGGACACAGCACTAATTGACGTCACAGTGTCACTGGAGAGACTGGAGGTGGTGACACAGCGCTAATTGACGTCACAGTGTCACTGGAGAGACTGGAGGTGGTGACACAGCGCTAATTGACGTCACAGTGTCACTGGACGGACTGGAGGCGGGGACACAACGCTAAGTGACGTCACAGTGTCACTGGACAGACTGGAGGTGGGGACACAGCGCTAATTGACGTCACAGTGTCACTGGACAGACTGGAGGTGGGGACACAGCGCTAATTGACGTCACAGTGTCACTGGACAGACTGGAGGTGGGGACACAGCGCTAATTGACGTCACAGTGTCACTGGACAGACTGGAGGTGGGGACACAGCGCTAATTGACGTCACAGTGTCACTGGACAGACTGGAGGTGGGGACACAGCGCTAATTAACGTCACAGTGTCACTGGACAGACTGGAGGTGGGGACACAGCGCTAATTGACGTCACAGTGTCACTGGAGAGACTGGAGGTGGTGACACAGCGCTAATTGACGTCACAGTGTCACTGGACGGACTGGAGGTGGGGACACAGCGCTAATTGACGTCACAGTGTCACTGGAGAGACTGGAGGTGGTGACACAGCGCTAATTGACGTCACAGTGTCACTGGACGGACTGGAGGCGGGGACACAGCGCTAAGTGACGTCACAGTGTCACTGGACAGACTGGAGGTGGGGACACAGCGCTAATTGACGTCACAGTGTCACTGGACAGACTGGAGGTGGGGACACAGCGCTAATTGACGTCACAGTGTCACTGGACAGACTGGAGGTGGGGACACAGCGCTAAGTGACGTCACAGTGTCACTGGACAGACTGGAGGTGGGGACACAGCGCTAATTGACGTCACAGTGTCACTGGACAGACTGGAGGTGGGGACACAGCGCTAATTAACGTCACAGTGTCACTGGACAGACTGGAGGTGGGGACACAGCGCTAATTGACGTCACAGTGTCACTGGAGAGACTGGAGGTGGTGACACAGCGCTAATTGACGTCACAGTGTCACTTGACAGACTGGAGGCGGGGACACAGCGGTAATTGACGTCACAGTGTCACTGGACAGACTTGAGGTGGGGACACAGCAATAATTGACGTCACAGTGTCACTGGACAGACTTGAGGTGGGGACACAGCGCTAATTGACGTCACAGTGTCACTGGAGAGACTGGAGGTGGTGACACAGCGCTAATTGACGTCACAGTGTCACTGGACGGACTGGAGGCGGGGACACAGCGCTAAGTGACGTCACAGTGTCACTGGACAGACTGGAGGTGGGGACACAGCGCTAAGTGACGTCACAGTGTCACTGGACAGACTGGAGGTGGGGACACAGCGGAAATTGACGTCACAGTGTCACTGGACAGACTGGAGGTGGGGACACAGCGCAAATTGACGTCACAGTGTCACTGGGCAGACTGGAGGTGAGACACAGCGCTAATTGACGTCACAGTGTCACTGGACAGACTGGAGGTGGGGACACAGCGCTAATTGACGTCACAGTGTCACTGGACAGACTGGAGGTGGGGACACAGCGGTAATTGACGTCACAGTGTCACTGGACAGACTGGAGGTGGGGACACAACGCTAATTGACGTCACAGTGTCACTGGGCAGACTGGAGGTGGGGACACAGCGCTAATTGACGTCACAGTGTCACTGGACAGACTGGAGGTGGGGACACAGCGCTAATTGACGTCACAGTGTCACTGGACAGACTGGAGGTGGGACACAGCACTAATTGACGTCACAGTGTCACTGGACAGACTGGAGGTGGGGACACAGCGCTAATTGACGTCACAGTGTCACTGGACAGACTGGAGGTGGGGACACAGCGCTAATTGACGTCACAGTGTCACTGGGCAGACTGGAGGTGGGGACACAGCGCTAATTGACGTCACAGTGTCACTGGACAGACTGGAGGTGGGGACACAGCGCTAATTGACGTCACAGTGTCACTGGACAGACTGGAGGTGGGGACACAGCGCTAATTGACGTCACAGTGTCACTGGACAGACTGGAGGTGGGGACACAGCGCTAATTGACGTCACAGTGTCACGGACAGACTGGAGGTGATGACACAGCACTAATTGACGTCACAGTGTCACTGGACAGACTGGAGGTGGGGACACAGCGCTAATTGACGTCACAGTGTCACTGGACAGACTGGAGGTGGGGACACAGCGCTAATTGACGTCACAGTGTCACTGGACAGACTGGAGGTGGGGACACAGCGCTAATTGACGTCACAGTGTCACTGGACAGACTGGAGGTGGGGACACAGCGCTAAGTGACGTCACAGTGTCACTGGGCAGACTGGAGGTGGGGACACAGCGCTAATTGACGTCACAGTGTCACTGGACAGACTGGAGGTGAGGACACAGCGCTAATTGACGTCACAGTGTCACTGGACAGACTGGAGGTGGGGACACAGCGCTAAGTGACGTCACAGTGTCACTGGACAGACTGGAGGTGGGGACACAGCGCTAAGTGACGTCACAGTGTCACTGGACAGACTGGAGGTGGGGACACAGCGCTAATTGACGTCACAGTGTCACTGGACAGACTGGAGGTGGGGACACAGCGCTAAGTGACGTCACAGTGTCACTGGACAGACTGGAGGTGGGGACACAGCGCTAAGTGACGTCACAGTGTCACTGGACAGACTGGAGGTGGGGACACAGCGCTGAGGTAGCAGATATTTCTGATTTTATGATGGTAATGGTCAGGCTGCAGGGTGTGTTTGTGTGTGGTTTTTTGCTCACATGGTTCCTGGGAGGCTCCTGGCAAGTTGTCTGAGTGGAGCCTCTGTGAGCTGCGGTACTCACATGGTTCCTGGGAGGCTCCTGGCATGTTGTCTGAGTGGAGCGTCTGTGAGTTGCAGTGCTCACATGGTTCCTGGGAGGTTCCTCCCATTTTGTCTGAGTGGAGCTTCTGTGAGTTGCTGTACTCACATGGTTTCTGGGAGGTTCCCCCCCTGTTGTCTGAGTGGAGCCTCTGTAAATTGCGGTGCTCACATGGTTCCTGGGAGGCTCCTGGCATGTTGTCTGAGTGGAGCTTCTGTGAGCTGCGGTGATCACATGGTTCCTGTGAGCATGTTTTCTGAGTGGAGCCTCTGTGAGTTGCGGTGATCACATGGTTCCTTTGAGCATGTTGTTTGAGTGGAGCCTCTGTGAGTTGCGGTGATCACATGGTTCCTTTGAGCATGTTGTCTGAGTGGAGCCTCTGTGAGTTGCGGTGATCACATGGTTCCTGTGAGCATGTTGTCTGATTGGAGCTTCTGTGAGTTGCGGTGATCACATGGTTCCTGTGAGCATGTTGTCTGAGTGGAGCTTCTGTGAGTTGCGGTGATCACATGGTTCCTGGGAACATGTTGTCTGAGTGGAGCCTCTGTGAGTTGCGGTGATCACATGGTTCCTGTGAGCATGTTGTCTGAGTGGAGCTTCTGTGAGTTGCGGTGATCACATGGTTCCTGGGAACATGTTGTCTGAGTGGAGCCTCTGTGAGTTGCGGTGATCACATGGTTCCTGTGAGCATGTTGTCTGAGTGGAGCCTCTGTGAGTTGCGGTGATCACATGGTTCCTGTGAGCATGTTGTCTGAGTGGAGCCTCTGTGAGTTGCGGTGATCACATGGTTCCTGTGAGCATGTTGTCTGAGTGGAGCCTCTGTGAGTTGCGATGAGTACAGAAATATTAAGAGTATTTACCAGGAGACTCGTAAGATACTGACGCACTGGGATTAGCTGAGCTTGTAAATATTCTAATGGCCTAACTTTAACTAGTCAAAGTTTACGAGTTTACCTTTGTTATTGTGATATATGTTAAAGCGGGGGTTTGTGATGTATATACTGTTAGTACAGCAGCGAGTACAACAAATAACACAGCAGCTAGTACAGCTGCTAGTGCAGCGGCAGTGCAACAGCTAGAACAGCTGTTAGTATAATAGCTAGTAGAGCAATTAGTCCAGCATTACATCTACTAGCCTAAAAGCTAATACAACAGTTAATACCGGTAACTATTACATCACCTAGTGCAGCATCTAGTATTGAAACAAGTACAACAGCTAGTACAACAGCTAGTACAACAGCTAGTACAGCAGCTAGGACAGCAGCTACTAAATCACCTATTAATGAAACAATGTAGATAGTGCTACAGTTCTACGACATTTAATACAACGACAAAAACAGCAACTAGCAAAGCAGCAAGAACAGCAGTTACAACAGAAGCTAGTACAAAATCTAGTTATACCTTCCTCAGAAGAAAGGACAGCAGCTATTATAACAGCTAGTACAGCAGCTACTACAGTAGTTGGTACAGCAAGTTAGTGCAGCAACTAGCACCTCAATAGCGCTTGTTTAACATCTAATACATCAGCTATTGCAGCAGACAAAATAACAGCTAGAATAGCAAAAGGAATAGTAGAGAATACAACAACTTACACGTATATACTGACGCAAATGCTAGTGAAGAGGCAAATACAGCGGTAAGTAGAGAAGCTAGTACATGTATTAATAGAGTAACTAATATGACAGCTAGCACAGCAAGGTATTACAGAGCAAGTACAGCTAGCAAGTACAGCAACTGCTATTTTCCAACCTCAAATTCAGAAGCTGGAACAGAGGCAAGTAATTTAGCTTTCACTGCAACTAGTGCAAGAGCTAGTTAATCCATTAGCAAAACGGCTGGAACGGAAGCTAGTAATACATATAGTAAAGCAGCTAGTACATCACTAGTACTAGTATAGTTATTACATCAGCATATATAGCATCTAGTGCTTCTCTACAGCTAGTACAAAAGCTAGAACGGATGCTAGTTTATTATTGTTTCCAGCAGCTAGTACAAGAGCCATTACATAAGTTAGTTAAACAGCTAGTGTACAAGCTGGTACAAAAGTTAGTACTGCTGCTAGTACCTCACTAGGACTAGTACAGCAGTTATTAGAAGACAAAATATAGCATCTAGAACCTCAACAGTGCTAGTACATAAACTTTTACAACTACTAGCATAGCAAATATTAGTACAGCAGGTAGTACTGTAACTGATACAGCAATTAGTAAATAACCTGGAATAACAGCTCAACTGGGACATTACCTAGAACAATACCCAGAATAACAGCTAGCGCAGCTGCTAGTACAACTAAAGTAGCTAGTACAGCAAGTAACACAGCACTCAGAAAGGCAGCTAAGGTTGCAGTTATCACACCAGGCAGTGCAGCAGCTAGGACAGCAGCTAGTTGTAAGCCTAATGAATTCTCGTTTGAAACTATGTTTGTGGGCCTTGTAACAATGCTCACCTATGCCGCCCTCTAGAGGACAATTCACTAGACCTCATGATCCCTTCCTCTGGATGACGGCCCATGACGGCCCATGGCGTCATGCTGGCAACGAATAAATGCGTCCGAATGCTCAGTCAGCACTATGTAGTGTCATGTGGCACAGAAGGATTATACATTTCTGCCGGAGCACGGTCTCACAATCAACTGTGTATAAAGTGTTGCAAGGAGAAACATTAGCAGTGTCTGTGCCAATCATAATACAGTGTCATATTGCTCTCTCCACGACAAACCCAACAACAAAGAAAATAAATCACTTTGTCTAACTCTTTATTGGGGTTATCCAAGTTAATTTACATATATGTTACTATACATATATGATAATTTGTGTAACTGTATTTATGTGTGTCTCTACATAAATAAACTTACTGACATTGCTACAGCCGCAACACCCAAACGTACCTCTAGAGCTGCAGTGTGCTGTTTGCACTGCTGCAAAGCATTTCCTCGGCCAGAGGTATATCACATGCTAACAACTGTGATATACCTCTGGCCGAGTGAAGGGTTCTTGCCTCTTTATACTGGACACAGTATTCTGGAGTACACCAACTGCCCCATGCTGTTGTGTTTCTCTGTATCGGACTATAGTCTGTCCTGCCGAGCTGGAGGGACCGCCACAGCAATATTAAACAGCTGTGCTACATTGAGCCTCACCTAACTCTGAGGCCTGTGCCATGTTGCCAGTACTCAACGCTACATTCAGCATAATGAAGCGTGCAAGATATATAGACAGTCTTGTGATGCATGGATAATGCTGATTATTATAATTATTATAATCATGGGGAGCGCTAAACCCATAGGATTATACAGCGCATGTGGGGGGAGGGAAGGCATTCAGGCTCAACTCAGGGAACTGGAGCACAGATCCAATTCCCTAGATCAAGAGCCCCTCTCTAGAGTCAAGGAACCTCCCTTGAGGGGAGAATAATGCTGAGGTCACTGACACCCTTGACGCCCTGTTGCCTAGCAACTGATGGCTCCCTCAAGCAGCGATGTTTTGCTGCCTCGCCACTAACACCGACCTTATTCCAAGTTATTCCTGTCATTTACTGTTAAACATGAGCCCTGCTGCTCGACATGTGTTCGCCGTCCATTGATATGTGGACAGTCTAGTAACTGCTCCCCTGTTGTTCCTATCAGCTGTGCAGCTGCGGTGCAGTATTAACTACATTACCCGCATGGTCCCATAGTCCAAGCGTTATCTTGCACATCTATGATAGGAATTATTTAACCCATCCATTATCCATTGTCCACGTCATTCTATACTTCGTGTCCATGACAGTGTCCAGCGATGTAAGCCCGATGAAGCCCTATCTTCTTCACATTCACATTTTTGGGTCTACCCTGAATGCGCACCCTTGCCGCCCTCTAGTGGAAAGTATTCCAGTCATCCTCATCCTCAGATACCCGCCAGGCCTATGACGGTCAACTAGCCCCATTTCTCTCTATCGTAAGTCTGTGGTCTAACTTGGGCTACACTTATTCCACACAAGTTGTGTGAACCCACAATGAAGCTTACTGAACTGCTCTGCCATAATATCTGCAACAGCTATTGCAGCAGTTTATACTGTAACTAGTACAGAACTTAGTTCAGTAATTAGAGGAAAAGTGAATAGTTTATATAGTACAGCAAATAATTCAGCAGCTACTTCAATATACAATACAGAAACTATGGTGACTTACTACCTATCCCATACACTTGCAACATCTGCCACATTGCTCCCCTTTCTACCCTATCATATGGCTTTTCTAAATCCATGAAGGCAATAACAACTGCCGTATCTTTATCTAAATATTGTTTGCTTATTGATCTACACATCCCCTACCCATTCTAAAGCCTCCTTGTTCATCTGCAATCCTGCTCTCTGAGTTTCTTCTAATTCTTTCAATAACAACCCTTCCAAACACTTTACCTGGTATACTCAGTAAACGTATTCACCTATAATTTTTACAGTCTCTTTTGTCTCTCTTTCCGTTATATAAAGGAATTATACATGATCTCTGCCAGTCTCTAGGAACCTTCCCCTTTTCATACATTTATTAAATAAAAGTACCAACCACTCCAACACTATATTCCCCCTTGCTTTTAATTTTTCTGTCATAATGCCGTCAGTTCCACCTGCTTTACCCCCTTTTATTCTACGTAACACCTCACGCACCTCCTCCATACTCACACTCTGCTCTTCATCAATCCTAAAAGATGGTGGTATACCTCTCCGGCGATTGCCTCCCTCTCTTCATCTTCATTCATATATAATTTGTGGTCCTCGACTTATAAGTTCAGTGCTGAAGTGGCTTACGGTGTGGAAGAGGTTGGATCACCCTGCCTTAAATAAATGTTTCTTTATCTCTTGAATCTCTTTCAGAAAACTAAAAAAACACCAATTGTATATTTTATATTACAATAATAGTTTAATAAACAGTATTTAACACAAAGTTTATATCATTGCTAGATATATCAAGTGGAGAAATAAGTGGTATTCGTGGCAGTCTTAGCTCTTCTCTTTAATTTTTTGTATTCCATATAAAGGGTAAATACACAACTGACCTGCACATAAGAAAAAGAAGCTTAGGACGACGTTTCGGTCAGACCAGGACCATTTACAAAGTCACACTAACACATAAGAGTGATGGAGCCAGCATATATAGGCGAGGGGGACGAGGACGGGATAAGGATAGGAGGAAAAAGCGGAAGGTTGATAGGCTAGTAGTGGAAGTAGTAGTACTACTAGAAATATTAATTTTAGTAGTGCTACTAGCAGTACTAACAGTAGTACTACTAGTAATTCTACTACTTCCATTACAACCTTCCCACTACCACTACTTCTTTTCCTTCCTATCATGGTCCCGTCCTTGTTCCCCTCGCCTATATTTACAGATTCCCTCATTCTTGTGTTTTGTATAAAAGATGAATGGTTATAATCATAACAATGATTTTTGAAGATGTGGACCTGGAAGCCATCAAAAGTTCTTGGTCAGATGACCACATTCTCCAGCTGTGTCATCACACGACCAAGACCCACGCCAGGAAGCACTGGTCCTCTTTCCTGACAAACATTATACTGTCTCTCGTTCCTTTAAAGCTGGTGATAAGGCGATGGCTCAGAAATTAGTACAAGGTCATGCTCTACACGCCAGATATGATGGTCCCCTAGATGTTATCAAAAGTCTTAGTGATGTAAATTATTTATACGTACACCTGGTAAGAGGAAACCAAATCATGTATACCACGTTAACCAGCTCCAGGCCTACTAGCTAGTCCCCTACCAGCTGTAACTGTTCTTCATAGGACAGATGAAGAACACGTCAGTCTGCCTGACATCTCTAGAGGTATAGATGTGCATTTAGAAAATTCATTGACACAACAATCACTCAGTATTTTTCAGTAACTTTGTGATATTAACCACATAATACTGAAGTACCCTGGTTTGTTCAGCGATGTTCCTAAACACTGAACTCTGGGAGTTCATGACGTTGATGTATAGGAGGAGTCCAACAAAACTTAAAACACTGAGAAATGAAGTTGACTTTCTGTTATTTCATGGACTGATAGAGAGTAGTTTAAGGCCATGGGCTTCACCTTGCACTTCATTACTCAACCCTGACGGTAGTTTCAGGAAGTGCGCTGATTATCGTAAAGTGAATGCAGTTTCCTTACCAGATGGATACTCTATACCATGCACTGAAGACCTTACTGGTGTCGGGAGCCTTGCTTGTTAGCCGATTAGTTCTCCTACGTGGATCCTATCAAGTCCCACTTAGTGTGCTCTGGAAATATCCACCTTCACTATTCAAGTGGGATAGTTCAACTATCTCATCACACCATTTAGTTTATGTAATGCTGTGTCATCCTTTCAATGTCCGATGAACGAGTTGACTTACAATTTGGATGCAGTCGAAGCATACCTGGGCGATTTAGTGGTTGATAGTCATGACTGAGAGCAACACTTATTACATCTCAGAGTACTGAGAGATTGGCACACTATAACTTCAGTCTGACCTTGGCTAAGTGTAGTTCTGGAGAAGCCAGGATAACATATCTAGGTTTTTGCATAGGTCAAGGTGAGGTTGCTCCCACTGAGGCAAAGGTTCGTGCTATGTCAGTATTTCCATTACCACAAGACAGGATGGGAGTCCAGAGATACCTTGGTATAGCAGGGTATTACCGCAGGTTTTGTCCTAATTTTTATCAGATCATTGTTCCTCTTACTGAGCTCACCAGCTGCAAATTTTCATTGGTCTCAAGATTGCACAGCGTCGTTTGCTAGGTTAAAGCGCTTGCTTTCCTCTGCTGCTGTCTTGAGGAGCCATAACTTTAGCAAACACTTTTTCTTGTGCACAGATGTGAATAGTTGCGCAGTTGGTACTACGCTTCAGCAGATGTCATCAACCACTGACATACTCCGTCCTATATGTTATTTTTCCTCTAAATTCAAACATCACAGGAAAAACTATGCCATGAATGCGAAAGAGGCATTTTCCTGTATACTTGGGGATTTTCAATTTAAAATTACTACTGTCTGTATTCTAAGACGACAACCTTCTTACCTACGTTAATAGTAAGAAGTAAAAAAATGCTGGGATAATAAGGTGGGCTCTCTGTATCCAACCTTATGTTATTAGTATTAATCATAACAGTGTTCGTTGTAATGTAATAGCAGATGCTCTCTCGCATCCTTGATTGCAACTGAGAAATTAAAATTAACATAATTTTTGTGCCCAGGTACTTGCTTGTTTGCTTTTTATTTGCTAATTATATTCAATTCAGCAGAGTAACTTCAGCACTCAGCCCACTCATATATACTTACTAGGTACAGCTGCATCAATTCTTCTCACCGAGTTAACAACTTTCATCAACAACAGCCTTGCTGGGTGAATCCCAGAAGAAATTAAACCTTTCTTTTTTGGAGCCTCACTATGTGCTTTGAAAAAGAAGGATGGGGGAATCAGACCCATTGCGGTTGGAAACACTCTTCGCCATCTCGTTGCCAAAGCAACAATAAGAAACATTTACCTAGAAGCTGCCAGTTTACTCCAGCCACACCAACTGGGCTTTGGGGTCTCTCAAGGCAGTGAAGCCGCAGCTCATGCGGCAAGGGCCTACATCTGGGACCTACCAGAAGAGAAGGCCATAGTCAAACTTGATTTAAGAAATGCCTTTAATATGGTGAAGAGAGATGTTGTCTTGCCGGGAGTTCAGGATCGGTTCCCCAGCCTTTTTCCCTTCATTTCAGCCGGCTACAGCAAACCCTCAATTCTTTTGTTAGGTAAGACACATATGCAACAGTTAGGTATCTTTATTTCGAAATATTTTTATTTCGAAATAAAGATACCTAACTGTTGCATATGTGTCTTACCTAACAATCTGTCGGTATTTTATACCATTTTAATGTTCACTCAATTCTTTTGTTTGGAGAACAAGAAATTCTCTCATCAGAGGGTGTTCAGCAGGGTGACCCACTCGCTCCGCTTCTCTTCTGCTTGGCAGTAAGAGAACTAACTTCCAGCCTACGCAGCGAACTCAGCATCTGGTACCTGGATGATGGCACTCTGGCAGGTACTGAAGAGTCCCTGTTAGAGGACCTACAACTGGTGAAAACACAGGGAGAAGATTTGGGACTCATCCTCAAACCCTCCAAGTGTAAAATCATCACAGTGGACCAGGAAATACTCAATGCCGTGTGAAGAATCCTTCCAGAAGTCTCTACTACCACTCCGTCCAACAGTACCCTCTTCGGAGCACCGTTGGTCACCAAGCCATCGACACTGTCCTCAAGGACAAATTGAATGACTTGATGAGAATCGAGGAGAGAATAAGCAATCTTGATGCCTATGATGCTCTGTATCTCCTCACCAGGTGTCTTACTATGCCAAGACTCACTTACTTCCTGAGGGGTTCACCCTCTTTTGACAACCCAACACTCTACGAATATGACGCACACCTGAGATCAACCTTTAAAAAGTCACTAAACCTATCACTAAAGGATCAGCAATGGGATCAGGCAACCCTCCCAGTGCGACTGGGAGGTATAAGGGTGCGCAAAGCAACGCTTGTAGCTTTACCTGCTTTTCTGACTTCGTGTTTGACTTCCAGTGCATTAGTCAAGAAGATTGTCCCTGAAAGCTTGAGAGACGTGGTAGGAGCTCAAGACCCCAGGTTTACTGAAGCAGCGATGCGGTGGGACACGCTTGCAGACTTCTCCAGTAGACCAGCTCCTCCCAAAGAGCACAAACAGTCCCACTGGGACAAACCTCATCTCCTGGTGGTGAAGGCATCACACTCAGGAGATTTCCTTCAAGCTGTTTCCAATTCCTTCCTGGGCACTCGACTCGACCCACAGGCCATTCGGATTGGTGTTGCTCTTCGCCTAGCCGCCCCCATCCTCACCGAACATAGGTGTATTTGCGGCAGGGCGACGGTTGATCAATTCGGACATCATGCTCTCGCATGTCACACAGCAGAAGGGAAGAATGCTAGACATGAGGAAGCCAGTGACATCATAAAGAGAATCCTCGCCACAGCCCGCTGCCCAGCTCAACGGGAACCCCAAATACAGAGGTCTGATGGAAGTCAAAAGCGTCCTGATGGAGCCACTATGCTACCTTGGAAGGATGGAAAGCAGATTGCCTGGGACCACACCTGTGCTGCCACATTAGCAGACACCTACTTGCCATACTCCGTAGTGGAAGGGGGTGGAGCTGCCAGCAATAGGAAGACCAAGAAGATCCGCAAATATAAAGACATTTCCCTTTGCTAAAACTTCATCCCAAAAGGGTCGGATACCATTGGAGCATGGGCAAGTGTGCTTTAAAGTTCCTCAAAGAGCTGTGTGAAAAGCTCATCATAGAAACCAAGGACCACAGGGCGACCATCTTCCTCTTTCAGAGACTCAGTGTCGCGATCCAGAGAGGAAATGCCTGCAGCATTCTGGGCAAGCGGCCCACCGCCGGGGAGCTGGACGAAGTATTCGAGATGTAGCTCTGAGTTGTTATCTATGTTGTTTTACTTTCCATTGTATTTTTGTGAATGTTTTGTCAATATATTTTGCCTTTAAATAAAATATATATTATATATTGGGGGTGGTAGGAGAAAATTCTCAAACAGCTTCAGGGAGAACCTTGAGTTTTCCCTGAAGCAAGTTTATTCTTTTATCTGAGGACGAGGGTCCTCAGGACAGTTCTAGAGGTGGTACCTCCCTATGTATATATATATATATATATATATATATATATATACTGTCATATATATATATATATATATATATATATATATATATATATATATATATATATATATATATATATATATATATATATATATATATATATATATATATATATAGATATATATATTATCACACTGGCCGATTCCCACCAAGGCAGGGTGGCCCGAAAAAGAAAAACTTTCACCATCATTCACTCCATCACTGTCTTGCCAGAAGGGTGCATTACACTTCAGTTTTTAAACTGCAACATTAACACCCCTCCTTCAGAGTGCAGGCACTTTACTTCCCATCTCCAGGACTCAAGTCCGGCCTACCGGTTTCCCTGAACCCCTTCATAAATGTTACTTTGCTCACACTCCAACAGCACGTCAAGTATTAAAAACCATTTGTCTCCATTCACTCCTATCAAACATGCTCACGCATGCCTGCTGGAAGTCCAAGCCCCTCGCACACAAAACCTCCTTTACACCCTCCCTCCAACCTTTCCTAGGCCGACCCCTACCCCGCCTTCCTTCCACTACAGACTGATACACTCTTGAAGTTATTCTGTTTCGCTCCATTCTCTCCACATGTCCGAACCACCTCAACAACCCTTCCTCAGCCCTCTGGACAACAGTTTTGGTAATCCCGCACCTCCTCCTAACTTCCAAACTACGAATTCTCTGCATTATATTCACACCACACATTGCTCTCAGACATGACATCTCCACTGCCTCCAGCCTTCTCCTCGCTGCAACATTCATCACCCATGCTTCACACCCATATAAGAGCGTTGGTAAAACTATACTCTCATACATTCCTCTCTTTGCCTCCAAGGACAAAGTTCTTTGTCTCCACAGACTCCTAAGTGCACCACTCACCCTTTTCCCCTCATCAATTCTATGATTCACCTCATCTTTCATAGACCCATCCGCTGACACGTCCACTCCCAAATATCTGAATACATTCACCTCCTCCATACTCTCTCCCTCCAATCTGATATCCAATCTTTCATCACCTAATCTTTTTGTTATCCTCATAACCTTACTCTTTCCTGTATTCACTTTCAATTTTCTTCTTTTGCACACCCTACCAAATTCATCCACCAATCTCTGCAACTTCTCATCAGAATCTCCCAAGAGCACAGTGTCATCAGCAAAGAGCAACTGTGACAACTCGCACTTTATGTGTGATTCTTTATCTTTTAACTCCACGCCTCTTGCCAAGACCCTCGCATTTACTTCTCTTACAACCCCATCTTTTTTATTTATTTATTTTTATTATCACACCGGCCGATTCCCACCAAGGCAGGGTGGCCCGAAAAAGAAAAACTTTCACCATCATTCACTCCATCACTGTCTTGCCAGAAGGGTGCTCCACACTACAGTTTTTAAACTGCAACATTAACACCCCTCCTTCAGAGTGCAGGCACTGTACTTCCCATCTCCAGGACTCAAGTCCGGCCTGCCGGTTTCCCTGAATCCCTTCATAAATGTTACTTTGCTCACACTCCAACAGCACGTCAAGTATTAAAAACCATTTGTCTCCATTCACTCCTATCAAACACGCTCACGCATGCCTGCTGGAAGTCCAAGCCCCTCGCACACAAAACCTCCTTTACCCCCTCCCTCCAACCCTTCCTAGGCCGACCCCTACCCCGCCTTCCTTCCACTACAGACTGATACACTCTTGAAGTCATTCTGTTTCGCTCCATTCTCTCTACATGTCCGAACCACCTCAACAACCCTTCCTCAGCCCTCTGGACAACAGTTTTGGTAATCCCGCACCTCCTCCTAACTTCCAAACTACGAATTCTCTGCATTATATTCACACCACACATTGCCCTCAGACATGACATCTCCACTGCCTCCAGCCTTCTCCTCGCTGCAACATTCATCACCCACGCTTCACACCCATATAAGAGCGTTGGTAAAACTATACTCTCATACATTCCCCTCTTTGCCTCCAAGGACAAAGTTCTTTGTCTCCACAGACTCCTAAGTGCACCACTCACTCTTTTTCCCTCATCAATTCTATGATTCACCTCATCTTTCATAGACCCATCCGCTGACACGTCCACTCCCAAATATCTGAATACGTTCACCTCCTCCATACTCTCTCCCTCCAATCTGATATTCAATCTTTCATCACCTAATCTTTTTGTTATCCTCATAACCTTACTCTTTCCTGTATTCACCTTTAATTTTCTTCTTTTGCACACCCTACCAAATTCATCCACCAATCTCTGCAACTTCTCTTCAGAATCTCCCAAGAGCACAGTGTCATCAGCAAAGAGCAGCTGTGACAACTCCCACTTTGTGTGTGATTCTTTATCTTTTAACTCCACGCCTCTTGCCAAGACCCTCGCATTTACTTCTCTTACAACCCCATCTATAAATATATTAAACAACCACGGTGACATCACACATCCTTGTCTAAGGCCTACTTTTACTGGGAAAAAATTCCCCTCTTTCCTACATACTCTAACTTGAGCCTCACTATCCTCGTAAAAACTCTTCACTGCTTTCAGTAACCTACCTCCTACACCATACACTTGCAACATCTGCCACATTGCCCCCCTATCCACCCTGTCATACGCCTTTTCCAAATCCATAAATGCCACAAAGACCTCTTTAGCCTTATCTAAATACTGTTCACTTATATGTTTCACTGTAAACACCTGGTCCACACACCCCCTACCTTTCCTAAAGCCTCCTTGTTCATCTGCTATCCTATTCTCCGTCTTACTCTTAATTCTTTCAATTATAACTCTACCATACACTTTACCAGGTACACTCAACAGACTTATCCCCCTATAATTTTTGCACTCTCTTTTATCCCCTTTGCCTTTATACAAAGGAACTATGCATGCTCTCTGCCAATCCCTAGGTACCTTACCCTCTTCCATACATTTATTAAATAATTGCACCAACCACTCCAAAACTATATCCCCACCTGCTTTTAACATTTCTATCTTTATTCCATCAATCCCGGCTGCCTTACCCCCTTTCATTTTACCTACTGCCTCACGAACTTCCCCCACACTCACAACTGACTCTTCCTCACTCCTACAAGATGTTATTCCTCCTTGCCCTATACACGAAATCACAGCTTCCCTATCTTCATCAACATTTAACAATTCCTCAAAATATTCCTTCCATCTTCCCAATACCTCTAACTCTCCATTTAATAACTCTCCTCTCCTATTTTTAACTGACAAATCCATTTGTTCTCTAGGCTTTCTTAACTTGTTAATCTCACTCCAAAACTTTTTCTTATTTTCAACAAAATTTGTTGATAACATCTCACCCACTCTCTCATTTGCTCTCTTTTTACATTGCTTCACCACTCTCTTAACTTCTCTCTTTTTCTCCATATACTCTTCCCTCCTTGCATCACTTCTACTTTGTAAAAACTTCTCATATGCTAACTTTTTCTCCCTTACTACTCTCTTTACATCATCATTCCACCAATCGCTCCTCTTCCCTCCTGCACCCACTTTCCTGTAACCACAAACTTCTGCTGAACACTCTAACACTACATTTTTAAACCTACCCCATACCTCTTCGACCCCATTGCCTATGCTCTCATTAGCCCATCTATCCTCCAATAGCTGTTTATATCTTACCCTAACTGCCTCCTCTTTTAGTTTATAAACCTTTACCTCTCTCTTCCCTGATGCTTCTATTCTCCTTGTATCCCATCTACCTTTTACTCTCAGTGTAGCTACAACTAGAAAGTGATCTGATATATCTGTGGCCCCTCTATAAACATGTACATCCTGAAGTCTACTCAACAGTCTTTTATCTACCAATACATAATCCAACAAACTACTGTCATTTCGCCCTACATCATATCGTGTATACTTATTTATCCTCTTTTTCTTAAAATATGTATTACCTATAACTAAACCCCTTTCTATACAAAGTTCAATCAAAGGGCTCCCATTATCATTTACACCTGGCACCCCAAACTTACCTACCACACCCTCTCTAAAAGTTTCTCCTACTTTAGCATTCAAGTCCCCTACCACAATTACTCTCTCACTTGGTTCAAAGGCTCCTATACATTCACTTAACATCTCCCAAAATCTCTCTCTCTCCTCTGCATTCCTCTCTTCTCCAGGTGCATACACGCTTATTATGACCCACTTCTCGCATCCAACCTTTACTTTAATCCACATAATTCTTGAATTTACACATTCATATTCTCTTTTCTCCTTCCATAACTGATCATTTAACATTACTGCTACCCCTTCCTTTGCTCTAACTCTCTCAGATACTCCAGATTTAATCCCATTTATTTCCCCCCACTGAAACTCTCCTACCCCCTTCAGCTTTGTTTCGCTTAGGGCCAGGACATCCAACTTCTTTTCATTCATAACATCAGCAATCATCTGTTTCTTGTCATCCGCACTACATCCACGCACATTTAAGCAACCCAGTTTTATAAAGTTTTTCTTCTTCTCTTTTTTAGTAATTGTGTACAGGAGAAGGGGTTACTAGCCCATTGCTCCCGGCATTTTAGTCGCCTCATACGACACGCATGGCTTACGGAGGAAAGATTCTTTTCCACTTCCCCATGGACAATAGAAGAAATAAAAAGAACAAGAGCTATTTAGAAAAAGGAGAAAAACCTAGATGTATGTATATATATATATATGCATGTGCGTGTCTATGAAGTGTGACCAAAGTGTAAGTAGGAGTAGCAAGATATCCCTGTTATCTTAGCGTGTTTATGAGACAGAAAAAGAAACCAGCAATCCTACCATCATGCAAAACAGTTACAGGTTTTTGTTTCACAGTCATCTGGCAGGACGGTAGTACTTCCCTGGGTGGTTGCTGTCTACCAACCTACTACCTATACAACCCCATCTATAAATATATTAAACAACCACGGTGACATCACACATCCTTGTCTAAGGCCTACTTTTACTGGGAAATAATTTCCCACTTTCCTACATACTCTAACTTGAGCCTCACTATCCTCGTAAAAACTCTTCCCTGCTTTCAGTAACCTACCTCCTACACCATACACCTGCAACATCTGCCACATTGCCCCCCTATCCACCCTGTCATACGCCTTTTCCAAATCCATAACTGCCACAAAAACCTCTTTAGCCTTATCTAAATACTGTTCACTTATATGTTTCACTGTAAACACCTGGTCCACACACCTCTACCTTTCCTAAAGCCTCCTTGTTCATCTGCTATCCTATTCTCCGACTTACTCTTAATTCTTTCAATTATAACTCTACCATACACTTTGCCAGGTATACTCAACAGACTTATCCCCCTATAATTTTTGCACTCTCTTTTATCCCCTTTGCCTTTATACAAAGGAACTATGCATGCTCTCTGCCAATCCACAGGTACCTTACCCTCTTCCATACATTTATTAAATAATTGCACCAACCACTCCAAAACTACATCCCCACCTGCTTTTAACATTTCTATCTTTATCCCATCAATCCCGGCTGCCTTACCCCCTTTCATTTTACCTACTGCCTCACGAACTTCCCCCACACTCACAACTGGCTCTTCTTCACTCCTACAAGAAGTTGTTCCTCCTTTCCCTATACACGAAATCACAGCTTCCCCATCTTCATCAACATTTAACAATTCCTCAAAATATTCCCTCCATCTTCCCAATACCTCTAACTCTCCATTTAATAACTCTCCTCTCCTATTTTTAACTGACAAATCCATTTGTTCTCTAGGCTTTCTAAACTTGTTAATCTCACTCCAAAACTTTTTCTTATTTTCAACAAAATTTGTTGATAACATCTCACCCACTCTCTCATTTGCTCTCTTTTTACACTGCTTCACCACTCTCTTAACCTCTCGCTTTTTCTCCATATACTCTTCCCTCCTTGCATCACTTCTACTTTGTAAAAACTTCTCATAAGCTAACTTTTTCTCCCTTACTACTCTCTTCACATCATCATTCCACCAATCGCTCCTCTTCCCTCCCGCACCCACTTTCCTGTAACCACAAACTTCTGCTGAACACTCTAACACTACATTTTTAAACCTACGCCATACCTCCTCGACCCCATTGCCTATGCTCTCATTAGCCCATCTATCCTCCAATAGCTGTTTATATCTTACCCTAACTGCCTCCTCTTTTAGTTTATAAACCTTCACCTCTCTCTTCCCTGATGCTTCTATTCTCCTTGTATCCCATCTACCTTTTACTCTCAGTGTAGCTACAACTAGAAAGTGATCTGATATATCTGTGGCCCCTCTATAAACATGTACATCCTGAAGTCTACTAAACAGTCTTTTATCTACCAATACATAATCCAACAAACTACTGTCATTTCGCCCTACATCATATCTTGTATACTTATTTATCCTCTTTTTCTTAAAATATGTATTACCTATAACTAAACCCCTTTCTATACAAAGTTCAATCAAAGGGCTCCCATTATCATTTACACCTGGCACCCCAAAATTACCTACCACACCCTCTCTAAAAGTTTCTCCTACTTTAGCATTCAAGTCCCCTACCACAATTACTCTCTCACTTGGTTCAAAGGCTCCTATACATTCACTTAACATCTCCCAAAATCTCTCTCTCTCCTCTGCATTCCTCTCTTCTCCAGGTGCATACACGCTTATTATGACCCACTTCTCGCATCCAACCTTTACTTTAATCCACATAATTCTTGAATTTACACATTCATATTCTCTTTTCTCCTTCCATAACTGATCATTTAACATTACTGCTACCCCTTATATATATATATATATATATATATATATATATATATATATATATATATATATACTATATATATATATATATATATATATATATATATATATATATATTTATATATATATATATATATATATATATATATATATATATATATATATATATATATATATATATATATATATATATATATATATGTATATATATATATATATTTATATTGGTGTCAAGCTTGGGTTGTAAATGCTGCAGCGAGGAGGCAGTTGGAGGCAGGGGAGATGTCCTGTCTAAGGGCAATGTGTCCTTTAAATATTATGCAGAAAATTCGGAGTGTGGAAATTAGGAGAAGGTGTGGAGTTAATAAAAGTATTAGTCAGAGGGCCGTAGAGAGGTTGTTGAGGTGGTTTGGTCATTTAGAGAGAATGGATCAAAGCAGAATGACATGGAGAGCGTATAAATTTAAAGGGGAAGGAAGGCGGGGTAGGGGTCGTCCTCGAGAGGGTTGGAGGGAGGGGGTAAAGGAGGTTTTGTGGGCGAGGGGCTTGAAATTCCAGCAAGCATGCGTGAGCATGTTAGATAGGAGTGAGTGGAGACGAATTGTATTTGGGACCTGACGAGCTTTTGGAGTGTGAGCAGGTTATTTTTAGTGAAGGGATTCGGGGAAACCGGTTATTTTACATAGCCGGGCTTGAGTCCTGGAAATGGGAAGTACAGTGCCTGCACTTTAAAGGAGGGGTTTGGAATATTGGCAGTTTGGAGGGATATGTTGTGTATCTTTATACGTGTATACTCTAAACTGTTGTATTCTGAGCACCTCTGCAAAAAGTGATTATGTGTGAGTGTGGTGAAAGTGTTGAATGATGATGAAAATATTTTCTTTTTGGGGATTTTCTTTCTTTTTGGGTCACCCTGCCTCGGTGGGAGACGGCCGACTTGTTAATTCGCGAGAGCAGGCGAAATATACACAAACACTGATCTCTGGCTATATATATATATATATATATATATATATATATATATATATATATATATATATATATATATAAACACTGATCTCTGGCTGAAGGAGACTCGAACCTACGAATCTTGGGACAAGGTACGAAGTGCTTTACCAATCTACCCACATTGGACCAATACCTTGGAGTCCAGCTTGCGCTAGACTTTG
>NC_091350.1:24669273-24694273 GCF_038502225.1 Cherax quadricarinatus | reverse complement strand
CTTTAGCCTTATCTAAATACTGTTCACTTATATGTTTCACTGTAAACACCTGGTCCACACACCCCCTACCTTTCCTAAAGCCTCCTTGTTCATCTGCTATCCTATTCTCCGTCTTACTCTTAATTCTTTCAATTATAACTCTACCATACACTTTACCAGGTACACTCAACAGACTTATCCCCCTATAATTTTTGCACTCTCTTTTATCCCCTTTGCCTTTATACAAAGGAACTATGCATGCTCTCTGCCAATCCCTAGGTACCTTACCCTCTTCCATACATTTATTAAATAATTGCACCAACCACTCCAAAACTATATCCCCACCTGCTTTTAACATTTCTATCTTTATCCCATCAATCCGGGCTGCCTTACCCCCTTTCATTTTACCTACTGCCTCACGAACTTCCCCCACACTCACAACTGGCTCTTCCTCACTCCTACAAGATGTTATTCCTCCTTGCCCTATACACGAAATCACAGCTTCCCTATCTTCATCAACATTTAACAATTCCTCAAAATATTCCTTCCATCTTCCCAATACCTCTAACTCTCCATTTAATAACTCTCCTCTCCTATTTTTAACTGACAAATCCATTTGTTCTCTAGGCTTTCTTAACTTGTTAATCTCACTCCAAAACTTTTTCTTATTTTCAACAAAATTTGTTGATAACATCTCACCCACTCTCTCATTTGCTCTCTTTTTACATTGCTTCACCACTCTCTTAACTTCTCTCTTTTTCTCCATATACTCTTCCCTCCTTGCATCACTTCTACTTTGTAAAAACTTCTCATATGCTAACTTTTTCTCCCTTACTACTCTCTTTACATCATCATTCCACCAATCGCTCCTCTTCCCTCCTGCACCCACTTTCCTGTAACCACAAACTTCTGCTGAACACTCTAACACTACATTTTTAAACCTACCCCATACCTCTTCGACCCCATTGCCTATGCTCTCATTAGCCCATCTATCCTCCAATAGCTGTTTATATCTTACCCTAACTGCCTCCTCTTTTAGTTTATAAACCTTCACCTCTCTCTTCCCTGATGCTTCTATTCTCCTTGTATCCCATCTACCTTTTACTCTCAGTGTAGCTACAACTAGAAAGTGATCTGATATATCTGTGGCCCCTCTATAAACATGTACATCCTGAAGTCTACTCAACAGTCTTTTATCTACCAATACATAATCCAACGAACTACTGTCATTTCGCCCTACATCATATCGTGTATACTTATTTATCCTCTTTTTCTTAAAATATGTATTACCTATAACTAAACCCCTTTCTATACAAAGTTCAATCAAAGGGCTCCCATTATCATTTACACCTGGCACCCCAAACTTACCTACCACACCCTCTCTAAAAGTTTCTCCTACTTTAGCATTCAAGTCCCCTACCACAATTACTCTCTCACTTGGTTCAAAGGCTCCTATACATTCACTTAACATCTCCCAAAATCTCTCTCTCTCCTCTGCATTCCTCTCTTCTCCAGGTGCATACACGCTTATTATGACCCACTTCTCGCATCCAACCTTTACTTTAATCCACATAATTCTTGAATTTACACATTCATATTCTCTTTTCTCCTTCCATAACTGATCATTTAACATTACTGCTACCCCTTCCTTTGCTCTAACTCTCTCAGATACTCCAGATTTAATCCCATTTATTTCCCCCCACTGAAACTCTCCTACCCCCTTCAGCTTTGTTTCGCTTAGGGCCAGGACATCCAACTTCTTTTCATTCATAACATCAGCAATCATCTGTTTCTTGTCATCCGCACTACATCCACGCACATTTAAGCAACCCAGTTTTATAAAGTTTTTCTTCTTCTCTTTTTTAGTAATTGTATACAGGAGAAGGGGTTACTAGCCCATTGCTCCCGGCATTTTAGTCGCCTCATACGACACGCATGGCTTACGGAGGAAAGATTCTTTTCCACTTCCCCATGGACAATAGAAGAAATAAAAGAGAACAAGAGCTATTTAGAAAAAGGAGAAAAACCTAGATGTATGTATATATATATATGCATGTGCGTGTCTGTGAAGTGTGACCAAAGTGTAAGTAGGAGTAGCAAGATATCCCTGTTATCTTAGCGTGTTTATGAGACAGAAAAAGAAACCAGCAATCCTACCATCATGCAAAACAGTTACAGGTTTTTGTTTCACAGTCATCTGGCAGGACGGTAGTACTTCCCTGGGTGGTTGCTGTCTACCAACCTACTACCTAGAATTATTATTATTATTATTATTATTATTATTATTATTATTATTATTATTATTATTATTATTATTATTATGAAGAGTAGTACAGTATCTGATTAAGTGTGCACTTAGCACCAAGATGTACTCCAAGAGTTGAGTAGGAGCTCTTCTTCTTAATTATTCTAACTGCATTAATTATAAATGTTACCACCTAAACATCTTTGTTATTAGAGATCTCAACTTTTATTTACTTGAATTTGTATTCATCAAGTTGTAATACAAAAAGCACTATTGAGAAGCCACGTAATTTACGGGATAACTGGACCAGTATATTCTCTGACAAACTGTCACAAAACCAGAAAGAGGCTAGATGCTAGAGGTGGATCATGAAGTTGACCAAGTATTCTCTGGAGATATCTTTTTGTCATCGATGTTGTATTTTGCATCATATAGTATACCTCAACTTATGAATGTCATAAATAATGGCAACTCACACAAGCTGAAGTGGGAGGACCACGTACCTCTATTACCCCCTCCTAACCCCCCTCCTTTTTCCATATTCCATCTATACCAATCTGTGGAAAATTACATTTATCTGAATGTATCATTATATACATAACAGTAAATGAACAAAAATAATTATTATTTATCGGTTAGACAAGTAGGAATTTGGGACACCTAGGTCGCCAAAAATGTCCCCCTTCGATATCTACCACTGTCATATCCACAAGCTGCTCTGGACCTATTAATTAAATGAAATATACATCACCAGGAATGCTGGTAAATATATAAATTTGTGGACAGTATATTAAAATTATAAAAGGATTATAGTATATACACACATTTATATAACAGAAGGAGAATATATCTTAATCATAACACTCACTAATTTGACTGGAGATTAATGTGTCATGTACAGGACCCCCCACCCTTTTGCCTACATTTATGAAAAATTTACTGGCCAGAATTTAAACATAAATTAGACAGCTTATCTGAGGTTCCTGGAGTTGTCCTGTCCTGTCGCCTGATATCTCAAGTTATGCAGGAATGCACATCCAACAATTTCGTCTCCTATTTGAGAGGTGTCAACCCAATTTTAACCTCTAGAGCACGAAAAATTCTTTCCAATACACTAACGCTTCTAGTCCAAATTCAAACAAAATGGCGACTGTCCTTCTTTTAAAAATACACTTTTATTAAATACAATATAGGGCATCTATTTACCTATAAATTACCGTATTTCCGGAAAATATATACAGTATTTTCCACACTGTGGCCGGGCAGAGGTCGTTGCTAAATGACTCAAATTGTTCATTTGGCAATGGTGGAGGACCTGGGTACATATAGGATCTGACATCCACACGGCGACATATTACACAACATTTAATCACCCTTTTTACACTTTGCCATCCTTGTGGAATCCAGAAAGTTTACCTAATACAATTTAAGGTATCTTGTACCCCACCATGCATTACATTTTTATGGGCATTTAGAACAATTAAATTTGTTAGATGATGAGTTTTGGGCAGTAAGATAGGGTGTTTAGCATAATCACCCAATTCAGCATTTTGTAACCTACCACTGAACCTAATTACATTGTTCTCTAAATACAGCCCCAATTTCTCTATTATGGAACCTTTCACAATTTTTCTTTCCATCATCAATTTAATCTCATTTCCATAGATTTCCTCCTGTACCCTCTTTATCCAATATTCAAGAGGATGTGAAAACTTATATGAAATATTCATCTTGTCTAGAAATTTAAACACCAACTTAGTTACATTGATTAGTTTGGGTTAAGAAGAATACCTATTTATATCAATGGCTAAGGAAGGACAAACTATTGGAGCGGTGGTCACAGTAATTTCAACAGGAGCAATATACGACTTTTGTACAGGCCAATTAGCTTTATTTACCAACCAGCTCGGTCCTTTAAACCATGATACAGCATTTACAAATTTAGCATAAGGTAAACCTTGAGACAAGAAATCAGCTGGATTCTCCTTACCAGGTATATGATTAAATTATGCTGACCCAAACTATTATACTTCTCTTGCATCTGATTAATTTCAGCGACTCTGTTTTGTACATACACAATTTTACTGTTTCCATTACGAATCCATTGTAAGGATACCTCATTATCAGATCAAATTACAGTGTCACTAATATTTATCTCCTGCAACTTATTTCTTATATAATTAGCTAATTTGACACCTACATAAATGGCTGTTAATTCCAACTGAGGCAAGGTACGTGGTTTAATTGGAGACACTTTAGCCTTAGACATAACAAGAGAAATAACACTATTACATTGAAGGTAAGCAACTGCTCCATATGCCAATTTTGAAGCATCACAAAAAATGTGGAGTACATTTTTCCCATTTGGATTGGCCACCTGGCGTGGGAACTCCAACATTGGAATTTTTTCATAATCACCAATTAATTCATCCCACCTGCTAATGAATTCCTCAGGTGAAATTTCATCCCAAGCACATTTAAGTTTCCATGCTTCCTGTATTAATAATTTCCCTCTTACAGTAAGGGGTGACACTAAACCTAGTGGATCAAAACATTTGGAAACTTCAGCAAGCAAAACTCTCTTAGTTAATTTATTGGGCATACTGTAATTATTAGGTTTTAACATTAACAAATCTCTCTCAGTATCCCAAGTTAAACCCAATACATTACTACATTTTGGCACTTCATCTCCAGGGTAATCTTTACTTATTTTGTCCTTTAATTTGGACGAGGCATATTTGCACTTTGCATTATTTTATTAGCCTCTCCATAAGTCATTAACAGTTCCTCTTCAGTTGACGTCACACCCAGGAAATTGTCCACATAAAATTGTTTGCTCATTACTTTACCCAATAGACTTTACATACGTTTAAGGTGTGCATTTATCGTTGCTTGAAGTAGGAACGGACTGGATGTAGCACCAAATAATACGCTCCTAAAGCAAAAGGTTTTCAGAGGGCTAAGTGGGTCACTAGGATTCTCAGGCCATAAGAAGCGGGTACAATCCCGGTCAGTCTCTTGTAAACCCACTCTTAGGAAAGCTTTACTTATGTCAGCCATAAAGGCATAATTCTTCATCCTGAAATTTAATAAGATATCTCCTAATTTTTCCGTCAACGACGGACCTGTCATCAAACTGTCATTTAAACTAGGTACATTTTTGTTACTCCTGGCACTACAATTAAACACAATTCTCAGAGGAGTGGTCTTAGAATCCTTCTTCACTCCGTGATGTGGAAAATAGTGACCATAAATTTTGGCTTGCTCAGGAGGTACCTCTTCTATAAATTTATTAATTAACTTCTCAGCAATTATATCATTATAGGCAGTTAACAATTCTGGTGTCTTACTCAGTTCGCGGAGCTGAGTCTTTAATTGTCCATATGCCATTCTGTAATTAGTGGGCAATTCTGGATGGTTCAGTCTCCACGGAAGTCGTACCCAGTATTGTCCAGATTCAAATTTTACATCTCTCAGGTACTGCTCCTGAGTAAAAGAATCGTCTGGACTTTCTTCATTTACATTTATTCCAATGCTGTCTAATTCCCACAATTTATGCACTGGCTCAACACCATCCTCTATGGAAGAATTATACTGGGGTACGACTTCATGAGTAAGACACACAGTTATGGTATTTGTAGTTTCCTCTAGTTATAAATTATTATTATGAGGAATCCTACCATACATTACATGGCCTCCTGCAGTCTTCAAAAGGGTGACACAACATTTCTTTACCATATCCTTTACAAAGGAGGCATAATAGTCACTACCTATCAAAATATTTATTGGGCCTACAGAATCATCACTTACACCAGAAGGTGCTAAATTTACATTATGTGAGAGTCTTTCTGTAGCTTTACTAAGCCCTACTGTAGATATTTTCTCTGGAAGTCTATCTACAATTACTGCATTAACACGTTTTTTCTCATTGCCCAACCTGACAGTTACATAAACAGTGTCATACAATTGAGCTCTTTTATCTGAGAGAAAACCAGATAATTTTAAAGTTGTGGGATCTCCAATCTGTACTTTCATACCATCAAGACATTTACGTTTAATGAAAGTACGTTGGGATCCCTGGTCTAATAATGCAGTTACATTTTTTGATTTATACCTTTTATCATCAATTTTTACCTGTAACACAGGTAAGGCTACTTCAGCAAAACCATCATTATTAACATTAGCAGCAATTTTTACATTAGCTACTGTTGTGTCAGGATTGTCAACATTATCATATAGACCTTTACACATGACTATATGGTGTCTTCCTTTGTGACATTGATAACAGTTGTTTAATTTGGCATAGCAATCCTTTACATTGTGATTACCTAAACACCTGATACATCTGTCAAGTTCCTCCAATCTTTCAACTTTATCATTCCATGAATTGTATGCATTGCAATTCTTAGAAAAATGAGTACCCTTGCAGAAGAGACAATCTCTCTTTTCTTTGATTGGTTTCTTATTAACACTGGGCTACTCTTAGAAGGGTACTTATTCTTCTTACCTTGTGGAGAATCATTATTTCTGATTCCTGCTACTTGATATGCACCTATGCAACTCTTTTTAGGAAATGAATTTTGATTATTAACAACGGGATAATTTTTCCCTTGACAGATACCTCAGAATTATTATGTGTTGCATCTTTAAAATGAGTTGGTTGGCTGGTCTGCAACTGCACAATTAATTCTTGTAGACCTAGTCTTATTTCCTCCAGAGCAAAATAACCCTTGTGATATTTGTTCAAGTGTTTTATAGCTTAATTTATTCTGTACCATGGCACTCAATAACCAGTCTGATTCCTTCAGATTATATTTATTACTTAAAGTTTTCAGAGTGCTCTCCAGTTTAACTCTAAACTGTTGTAAACCTTTGTAAGTGTGATCTGGAGATTTTAAATTAACAATGATATTCACTAGATCCAACCTACTTTGTTCTATATTACCATAAGTGACCTTCAACAAGTCAACTGCTTCCTTGTAAGAGTCATTTACATTGGGAAAGGCTTGTATGAGTATGTAAGCATCTCCTCTTACCTGTCCTTTGAGGTAAAATAATTTAGTTACACAGGCTAGGTCACTCCTGTCATGCACAGCTGCTTTAAAAATTGACCAAAACTCCTCCCAATTTTCACCAGGATTAAATACAGGTAAACATATTTCTATGAGTTTTGGCAAAGACATATATTTGTTGGAGCAGACTGATTAACTGCCTGGTTTACACATTTTAATTTATTCAAGGCCTGTCTTTTACAAGAAAGAATCTTTTCTTCTAATTCATAATACTGATTAATCATAAGATCTACTTCAGTCTCATCTACACAGTTTACTAACAAATCTCCTTCATATTTGTTGTAATATAATTTGTATGAATCATATCTATTACCTAAAGCATCTAAATACAATTTTAAATCATCAGTATTCACAATTTCTTGATTCATTAATTCCAAACATTTATTATATGTCTTGGTTACATGACTCTTTCTAGCTTGCAGTGATGCTTTCTTTGCTCAATATTCCATATGTTTGTCTTCTATATTAATTTCCTCATTTTCAATCATGATGCAATGTATTAAATTCAACTTAATAATACTGATTATGTACTAAATTATGCACTTTATAAAGGTAAATAGTACAACTTACCTTTGAATAAATCCTAGCTACCTGAGCTTAGCAATTACATGTAAGAAAATTATATAAATTTTAAATGTACATTAATACAAACCTTTAGCCAGCCTTGGCTTATCAAAATTAATATTATACAAATTAATAAATCCTTGCCAAAATTTGGCATAGCAAAATTAATATTATACACATTAATATTAGTTACACTTGGCTTATCAATTACACATACACTGATATAAATCTTGGCCAGAATTATCTTATCAAATTAATATTACACAAATACATTAATATAAATCCTAGCCACTTTGGCTTTGCAAAATTAATATACACATTAATATAATTAGCTACACTTGGCTTATCAATTACACATACACTTATACACATTAATATAATCTTTAGCCACCCTTGAGCTTAGCTTATCCAAATTAATATTGTAATAATTATAATCCACTACACATTAAGTAAATTTCTGAACTTAACATCCACCTCCTTCTGTTATTTCACATATAATTATTAAGTAATTAACTAATTAATGACTTCACTAATTACCTCCGGCTCAAGAAGGACCAACGGGCAAATTAAATGTGGAAAATTACATTTATCTGAATGTATCATTATATACATAACAGTAAATGAATAAAGATAATTATTATTTATCAGTTAGACAAGTAGGAATTTGGGACACCTAGGTCGCTAAAAATGTCCCCCTTCGATATCTATCACTGTCATATCCACAAGTTGCTCTGGACCTATTAATTAAATGAAATATACATCACCAGGAATGCTGGTAAATATATAAATTTGTGGACTGTATATTAAAATTAAAAAAAGATTTATATACATTTATATAACAGAAGGAGAATATATCTTAATCATAACACTCACTAATTTGACTGGAGATTGATGTGTCATGTACAGGACCCCCCCCCCTTTTGCCTACATTGTCCTGTCCTGTCGCCTGATATCTCAAGTTATGCAGGAATGCACATCCAACAATTTCGTCTCCTATTTGAGAGGTGTCAACCCAATTTTAACCTCTAGAGCACGAAAAATTCTTCCCAATACACAAACGCTTCTAGTCCAAATTCAAACAAAATGGCGACTGTCCTTCTTTTAAAAATACACTTTTATTAAATACAATATAGGGCATCTATTTACCTATAAATTACCGTATTTCCGGAAAATATATACAGTATTTTCCACACTATCTTTCTTCCTCCCCCAACTTACCAGTCCTCCGGTTAAAGAACCTCTAACCTAATCTTACCTTCCCTTACCTCCCATATGATAATGCACACTTATTTATTACCTTCATTTAAAATATCAGCTAATATAAGTACCAGTTCAGAGGAGCTTTTTAAGAACTTTGAAATAATCTTCAAAATATGTTTGTCATCCTTGACAATAGTATGAGCTAAAATAGATGATTGAAAATTTTCATTTTGCATATCTAACAATGATAATATAAACAGTTCTTTTACATTTCTTTAATAGCTATGCAGTATCATGAATGATGATACACAGCCACAGAAACTGAAGCACAAACAATTCCTTCTAGGTGGGAAATTTTTCCAACTTTAATTCTTTTGGATCTAATTATTATTATTATTATTATTATTATTATTATTATTATTATTATTATTATTATTATTATTATTATTATTATTATTATTATAATCAAGGGGGAAGCGCTAAACCCGGAGGATTATACAGCGCCTGGGATGGGGGGAAGGCATTCAGGCTTAATTCGGGGAACTGGAGCACAGATCCAATTCCCTAAATCAAGAGCCCCTCACCAACATCAAGGAACCTTCCTTGAGAGGTTTGGATCTAATGAAAACTCTTTAACGAGATCATTCTTACAAAGTTTACATGTAGTCTGTCTTCCTTGTTTTTGTTTCATAATGTTTACGCTCATTTAAATAAGTCTTATTAACTTTGGATACCATGTAATATTTATAAAAGGGGCCCATTGCATATGGGTTTTGTTTTCCACACAGTTAATATATATAGCAGCACCTAATTTCTAACAAGTTTCTTAATAAGTAAATTTGGCTTTTGACAGCCAGATTTTGTATGGATTACTAAGTGGTAAGATATGATTTAAGTTCTCAGTGAATCCACCTCTCTTGTAACCTTACCTCGGGTGAGGTTAGAACCCGCGACCAGACGGCCATAAAACTAAAGACCGACGCGTTAGCCACTAGGCCAGCTCTCCACAAGAAGATTCATCCAATTATGTATATTTATACTCCATAGGAAGGTTATGGCTCTCTGATCGCGGGTTCTAACACCGCCCGTGGTATGGTTTCTTTGCAATCATGTCATTACGATTTCGTGAGTCATCTCTCCTCAGTTTTACTGCAGTAATATCCCAAGCTTTATTGACAAGCTATTTACAGGTTAAGAATTCCTAACTTTAACATAAGAACATAAGAAAGAAGGAACACTGCGACAGGCCTACTGACCCATGCGGAGCAGGTCCATGTCCCCCCGCCCCCCGATTAGACCAATGACCCCCTTCCCCGGATTATCCCAATGACCCACCCAGTCTGGTCATCCAAACTCAAGGATGGAGCACTGTACCAGACCCAGCAGCACAAGCTAGTCAGGTCCAACTCACACCCACCCACACCCACTCATGTATTTATCTAACCTATTTTTAAAACTACACAACGTTTTAGCCTCAATAACTGTACTCGGGAGTTTGTTCCACTCATCCACAACTCTATTACCAAACCAGTGCTTTCCTATATCCTTCTTGAATCTGAATTTTTCCAACTTGAAACCATTGCTGCGAGTCCTGTCTTGGCTGGAAATTTTTAGCACACTATTTACATCCCCTTTATTTATTCCTGTTTTCCATTTATACACCTCGATCATATCCCCTCTAATTCTACGCCTTTCGAGAGAGTGCAGATTCAGGGCCCTCAGTCTATCCTCATAGGGAAGATTTTTGATACATGGGATCATCTTTGTCATCCTCCTTTGTACGTTTTCCAGAGCATTTATATCCATTCTGTAATACGGTGACCAGAACTGAGCAGCATAGTCTAAATGAAGCCTTACCAAGGATATATAGAGTTGAAGAACAACCTAAGGACTTCTATTATTTATACTTCTAGATATGAAGCCAAGAATTCTGTTAGCTTTATTGCGAACACTAATGCACTGTTGTCTTGGTTTTAGGTTACTGCTAACCAGAACTCCTAAATCCTTTTCGCAATCGGTAGTATTAAAATCTACTTTATTTCGTTTATATGGGCATGGTTATTTAACTGTCCAACATTTAAAACTTTGCATTTGTCAATATTAAACTGCATCTGCCACTTCCCCGACCATTGTGTCAGTCTATTCAAATGATCCTGGAGTGCTCTAATGTCCTCATTAGAATGAATTGGACGGCCTATTTTGGTGTCATCAGCAAATTTGCTTATGTCGCTATTTATTCCCTCATCTATGTCGTTTATGTAAATTGTGAACAACAACGGGGCCAACACTGACCCCTGAGGAACACCGCTTGTGACGTGCCCCCATTCTGATTTCTCCCCATTCATGCAAACTCTCTGCTGTCTATTTGTCAGCCATGCCTCTACCCAGGAAAAAAATTCTCCTCCTATTCCGTGTGCCCTAAGTTTCCTCAATAGCCTCTGGTGTGGAACTCTATCGAAAGCCTTACTGAAGTCCATATACACAATATCATATTCATTACCATGATCTACCTCCTCAAACACCTTAGTGAAAAAAGTTAGTAAATTCGTAAGACAGGAACGCCCCTTTGTAAAACCGTGTTGAGAATCATTAATCAATCTGTGCCTGTCAAGATGGCTACGAATTGCTTCGGCAATTATTGATTCCATAAATTTTCCCACTATGGAGGTAAGGCTTATTGGTCTATAGTTCGAAGCCATGGACCTGCCACCTGCCTTGTAAATAGGTATTACATTTGCCATTTTCCACTTATCAGGTACTATGCCAGTTTGTAGTGATATGTTAAAAAGATTAGCCAAAGGTATGTTAAGTTCCTCTTTACATTCCTTTAACACCCTTGCAAACAGTTCATCAGGACCTGGGGATTTTCTAGGTTTTAGTTTCTCTATTTGTCTGAGGACCATGTCACTAGTTACCACAATCGTACATAGTTTATTATCATCCTGTTCTGCGTAATCTATTATTTCAGGAATATCTCTAGTATTTTCCTGGGTGAAAACTGAGAGGAAGTAGGTATTTAGAATTTCACACATATCCATATCACTGCCAGTGATCTGACCAGAGTTACTCTTAAGTGGGCCAATCTTGTCCCTAATCTTACTTCTGTATACCTGAAAGAACCCTTTTGGGTTAGTCTTTGAGTCCCTTGCGACCTTAGCCTCATAATCCCTTTTTGCTTTTCTTATTCCTTTCTTTATTTCTATCTTTAATTGAATATTTTGATTTCTTAACTGCCCATCCCCTCTTTTGATACGCCTATGTATGCCTCTCTTTTGACCAATGAGATGTTTTAATCTATTGTTCATCCATTTGGGATCATTTTTGTTAGATCTAATTTCCCTACTCGGAACAAAAGTTGTCTGGGCAGCTAGAACTATGCTCTGAAAAACGTCATATTGGCATCCAAGATCACCTACCTGACCCATAGTCAGGACATCCCAATTTAGCCCACCCAAGTAATTTTTCAGTCCCATGAAGTCGGCCAAGCGAAAATCTGGGACAGAGATTTGATTGCAGTTATCTGGGTAATTCCATGATATATTGAAACTAAGTGATTTGTGATCACTTTCCCCAAGTTCATCATTAACCTCAAGATTATTAATTAGTGAATCTTTGTTGGCAAGAACCAAGCCAAGCAGATTATTTCCTCTAGTTGGTTCTGTCACAACCTGTTCTAAAAAGCAACCCTGAACCATGTCAAGAAAGTCACTAGACTCAAAATTTCCTGCCATATTGTTCCAATCAATTTTTCTAAAGTTAAAATCTCCCATTATCACAACATTTTCATATCTAGATGCCTTATGAATTTCGTCCCATAGCAGCTTATTGCACTCCCTACCCAAAATCAATTTGTCACGTCCCTCGAGAAACTGTAGCCAAACCGATTCTGTGTTCGATATTTCTAATCTTATATCATGTCTAAGACAACAATTTAAATTTTCTCTGACATACATCGCCACACCACCGCCCTTCCTGTTGACCCTATCAGTGTGGAATAGTTTATAACCCTGTATGTTGCATTCAGAAGGCATTTCTCTATCTTTCAGGTTGAACCAGGTCTCTGTTATACCAATAATATCTATATTACCTACACTTGCAAGTAATTTTAGCTCATCTATCTTATTTCTTAGACTCCTACTATTTGTATAGTAAACCTTTAAGGGAGCTAGTCACTCGTTGCCCTCTACTATCTATCTTTGTTTGTTGATCAATTGATTTGCCATTACTAGCAACTTTATTTTGAATATTGTCTTTTAAACATATCCCTGAGGTATCCCGGCAATAACTGCTGTTTTTAACCCTAATGTTGCAGCCTGATTGTTTCCCACAAACACCCATACCTCTATAATCTATCAGTTTTAATTCCTAGACAAGTCATCAATTACCCTCTCAATTGAATTGGCTAATGCAACCACTCCATCCCCAGAGAGATGAACCCCATCCCTTGCATACATATCACGTTTGCCAAAGAATAGGTCCCAGTTATCAATGAATGGGATTGCAAGTTCCTTGCAGTACCTTTCTAGCCAGCAATTTATACCAATTGCCCTAGACATCCATTCATTGCCCACTCCCTTTCTAGGTAAGATGCTACATATGACTGCGATCCCTCCCTTAGACCTAACTACTTCTATGGCTGACCTGTACTTCTCCAGCAGCTCCTCTCTCCTGCCCTTCCCAATGTCATTACCCCCAGCACTAAGACAGATAATGGGCTTGTTCCCATTACCTGCCAGAATATTATCCAACCTGCTGACTATGTCACCAACACCAGCTCCAGGAAGACACACTCTCTGTCTGACCTTTCTGTCTCTGTTACAAAATGCACGGTCCATATATCTTACCTGAGAATCGCCTGCTATTAAAATATTCTTACCTTGATTAGCAGGAGAATCAATGATACCTTCAACCTCACTAACCACTGAAGTACACTCGTCTTGGAGAACAGAGAATCGATTTCCTACCTTCACATCTTCTCTATTAACTCTCCTCTCTTCCTTCTTCCTGAACTGTGAACCACTTGCCACTTAGAGCGGCTGCCACCATCACTGCTCCTTCTCACACTCGCTCCCAAACTCATCTATGTGAAGCTTCAGCTTCCTATTTTCCTCCTGAAGAAGTAGAATCTCCTTCTTCAACACATGAACCTGGGATTCTAAAGCACCACAACAAGCCATGGTATGGGTAACAGCTCAAGCTAACTCCCAAGAGCTTAGGCAGGTATGACCGTACTTGACCAGTGACCTCAGCTGTTACCTACATCAGCTCATTTGAAAGCATTTTTATTGTTATGAGACATACAAGAAGGGAACAGGATGAAGTTGGAGCCATCTGTGGGCCAGCATTTTCATTTGATCAACTGACTTTATCTCGTTGACATCATTATGCTGTACGAATGTGTTCCATACTCGAGTCATCCTGGATATATATGATCTCAGATGGAGTGATGTTCTGGAGAAGGGTACAGCCAGAGTGAAGTTGCTCCTTTCTGCCCGTCTTGTGGCATAAAAGCTTGTTTCACGCTGTCCTCGAAGTGGATCCAAGTGTGGTATTTTGACAATATTGGCCTTGTACATAACAGTAAGGCCACCCACATCCCTCCTGTGTTGAAGGCTCTGCTGAAATGACAGATCTATCCAGGATGGGTCCAGGCGAGAGATGAGACGTCTTGCTCTGTTCTTTACTCTGTCAAGCAGTCGCAGATGAGAGGGGGGGGCAGGCAAACCAAGAAAGTGGCACAACAGCATGAGAGGTTTGTGACTGGTACGTCTTAGATCTATCTCACCTGTGTAACCCTCGATGATACAGGTCAGGTAGACGAGGCATGTGCGTTAGTGAGATAGACGAGGCATGTGTGTTAGTGAGGGAGACGAAGCATGTGTGTTAGTGAGATAGACGAAGCATGTGTGTTAATGTTCCTGTGGTTGAGTCTCTGGTAAATCTCTACATTCACTTCATGAGGTGAATAAACAATGCTTTCAACTTCTACTTTCAATAATGTTAGTGTTGCTAAGAAGTAAACTAGTTAATAACATTACACATCGCAATAACGCAATCATAACAAAGTTAAATTTCACTTCGTAAAATCACGTAACGACATGTATGAGATTAGTTTAAGCTTCGAATAAAAATTTATCAAGGCTTCATGGTGAACATTTATTAAAAGTCCCGCAGTATCACACTCACAATCTTCCATTGCTTTTGTACATTTCTCTGTTGATGTATTTACATGAACTTGCCTTCAAATTTTCGTCTCTCTAAAGTATTAACACTCAAGGAAATCATTCTCAAATCTGTAATACTTGTGATTGTTATTCATACGTCCTTTATAATATCGATAAATAATTTTATGGTGTAAGTAAATTTTCTTAATAAGACTCTACACGATATTCTGAGATAAACTAAGATTTACTTTAATGAAAAGAGGCTCCTTACAGATTTATTGAGAATGTGTCATCGTATTTACACAAGGATCTCCACGTTACACTTTGTTTTTATGCATTTGAATGTTATAGTGTATGTGTGTGGGTGTAGTAACAGGGGAAAAAAATCATCTTGATCTGAAGGACACGCTGAATGTGGTTAAGAAGACATGAGTGCCAACACATCCCATCCATGGGCTTTCGTTCTTCCCTAAATGTATTTGCTTTAACTAAATTCGGAAAATCTTCTGCCCATCATTACAAGCTAAGAGATGTTACTTCAGCTCAGCTGAAAGCCTTTTTATTGTTAAGAGATATGAAGATATAGGACAGGATGAAGTTGGAGCCATCTGTGGGCTTGTAATTTCATGTGGTCAACTGGCCATATTTCGTTGATGTCGTTATGATGTATGAACGTGTTTCAGACATGATCTCAGACGAACAACGCTATGGTAAAGAATATAGTCAGTGTATAGTTCCTGTTTGCTGTCCGTCTTGTTGTGTAGAAGGCCATTTCTTACTGTTCTCGGAGTGGACAACCTTGTATAAGGTTGTATACAACCTTGACAATATTGGCCTTATACACTAATAACCCGCACATAGAAGAGAGGAGCTTACGACGACGTTTCGGTCCGACTTGGACCATTTACAAAGTCACACTAACGAAAAGGAGAGAAGGATGGGTATATATAGGCAGGAGGTGGTAGTAGTAGTTGTAGTAGTGGTAGTAGTGGAGGTGGAAGGTGGTAGTAGTGAGGACGTAGTAAGAGGAGGAGGGGCCTCACACATAACAGCATGGCCATCCACATTTCTCCTGTGTTGATGGCTCTGCTGAACTGACAGATCCTGTCAGGTCGGGTCCAGGGGAGAGATAATTCGATTTGTTCGGCTCTATTCTGTCAAGAAATCGCAGATGAGACGAAGGTGAGGCAGTGGAGCATACACAAGGTGTGAGCATAATTGTACCTCGGACAGAATCTTGATACGTCTGTTCTCAAGCAGATGCGAGATACGTCTAAGTGCTGTAATCTTGCTGGTTGCTTTGTTTGTGTGACTTACAATGTGGCTCTTAATAGTCAGTTTGGATTCAGTCTCTCGCTCTCTCTCTCTCTCTCTCTCTCTAACACGTTCTTCCATATTCTCTCCCTTTCCACCTCTCTCTGTTCCTCTCTTCCCCTATTTCTCTCATTTCTTAACCTTTATCCATTTTTCTCTCTCCTTTATCTTCCACTCTCCCTTCCCCTCTCTTTCTCCTCTCTTCTCCCTCCCTAACTCTGTCTACCTGTCCCGTCATCTCTTTCGTATTGGATATATTGAGAGTCTGCCCGCTTGCCTGTCTTAATGGAGTGATGGTGGTGGTGGTGATGGTGGTGGTGGTGATGGTGGTGGTGGTGATGGTGGTGGTGGTGATGGTGGTGGTGGTGGTGGTGGTGGTGGTGGTGATGGTGGTGGTGGTGATGGTGGTGGTGGTGATGGTGGTGGTGGTGATGGTGGTGGTGGTGATGGTGGTGGTGGTGATGATGGTGGTGGTGATGGTGGTGGTGGTGATGGTGTTGGGAATAGGAGTGGTGGTGGTTGTCATGGTGGTGGTTATGTGGTGGTGGTGGAAGCAGGTAGAGTGGTGGTGGTGGTGGAAGCAGGTAGAGTGGTGGTGGTGGTGGAAGCAGGTAGAGTGGTGGTGGTGGTAGAAGTAGGTAGAGTGGTGGTGGTGGTGGTGGTGGTGGAAGTAGGTAGAGTGGTGGTTGCGGTGGTGGTGATGGAAGTAGGTACAGTGGTGGTGATGGAAGCAGGTAGGGTGGTGTTGGGAGTGGGGGTGATGGAAACAGGTAGTGTGGTGGTGGGGGTGGTGGTGATGGAAGATGGTAGTGTGGTGGTGGGGGTAGGGGTTATGGAAGCAGGTAGAGTAGTGGTGGGGGTGGGGGTGACGGAAGCTGGTAGAGTGGTGGTGGGGGTAGGGGTTATGGAAGTAGGTAGAGTGGTGGTGGGGGTGGTGGTGATGGAAGTTGGTAGAGTGGTGGCGGTGGGTGGAAGTGTGACAAAAGAAAGCAGTCATTCGGTACATGTACCACACACGTACGGTGACAGAGACAGACAGTACATGTATCACACACGGGAGACTTCAGACAACAAGATGGCTGGCTAACTGGCAGGCGGGCTGGCTAACTGTCTCGCTGGCTGGCGGACTGGCTAACTGTCTCGCTGGCTGGCGGACTGGCTAACTGGCTCGCTGGCTGGCGGACTGGCTAACTGGCTCGCTGGCTGGCGGACTGGCTAACTGGCTCGCTGGCTGGCGGACTGGCTAACTGGCTCGCTGGCTGGCGGACTGGCTAACTGTCTCGCTGGCTGGCGGACTGGCTAACTGTCTCGCTGGCTGGCGGACTGGCTAACTGGCTCGCTGGCTGGCGGACTGGCTAACTGGCTCGCTGGCTGGCGGACTGGCTAACTGGCTCGCTGGCTGGCGGACTGGCTAACTGGCTCGCTGGCTGGCGGACTGGCTAACTGGCTCGCTGACTGGCGGGCTGGCTAACTGGCTAACTGGCTCGCTGGCTGGCGGACTGGCTAACTGGCTCGCTGGCTGGCGGACTGGCTAACTGGCTCGCTGGCTGGCGGACTGGCTAACTGGCTCGCTGACTGGCGGGCTGGCTACTGGCTCACTGGCTGGCGGACTGGCTAACTGGCTCGCTGGCTGGCGGACTGGCTAACTGGCTCGCTGACTGGCGGGCTGGCTACTGGCTCACTGGCTGGCGGACTGGCTAACTGTCTCGCTGGCTGGCGGACTGGCTAACTGTCTCGCTGGCTGGCGGCCGGGCTTACTGTCTCGCTGGCTGGCGGACTGGCTAACTGTCTCGCTGGCTGGCGGACTGGCTAACTGGCTCGCTGGCTGGCGGGCTGGCTAACTGTCTCGCTGGCTGGCGGACTGGCTAACTGGCTCGCTGGCTGGCGGACTGGCTAACTGGCTCGCTGGCTGGCGGACTGGCGAACTGGCTCGCTGACTGGCGGGCTGGCTACTGGCTCACTGGGTGGCGGACTGGCTAACTGGCTCGCTGGCTGGCGGACTGGCTAACTGGCTCGCTGACTGGCGGGCTGGCTACTGGCTCATTGGCTGGCGGACTGGCTAACTGGCTCGCTGGCTGGCGGACTGGCTAACTGGCTCGCTGGCTGGTGGGCTGGCTACTGGCTCGCTGGCTGGCGGGCTGGCTACTGGCTCACTGGCTGGCGGACTGGCTAACTGGCTCGCTGGCTGGCGGACTGGCGAACTGGCTCGCTGACTGGCGGGCTGGCTACTGGCTCACTGGCTGGCGGACTGGCTAACTGGCTCGCTGGCTGGCGGACTGGCTAACTGGCTCGCTGGCTGGTGGGCTGGCTACTGGCTCGCTGGCTGGCGGGCTGGCTACTGGCTCACTGGCTGGCGGACTGGCTAACTGGCTCGCTGGCTGGCGGACTGGCGAACTGGCTCGCTGACTGGCGGGCTGGCTACTGGCTCACTGGCTGGCGGACTGGCTAACTGGCTCGCTGGCTGGCGGACTGGCTAACTGGCTCGCTGGCTGGTGGGCTGGCTACTGGCTCGCTGGCTGGCGGGCTGGCTACTGGCTCGCTGGCTGGCGGGCTGGCTACTGCCTCGCTGGCTGGCGGGCTGGCTAACTGGCTCGCTGGCTGGCAGGCTGGCTAACTGGCTCACTGGCTGTCGGGCTGGCTAACTGGCCGGCTCGCTAACTGGCAAAGTGGCTAGTTGGCTGCTGGTTTGCTGGATGACTAACGGGTTGGCTGGCTGGCTGACTCACTCACTCATTAACTGGCTGGATGGCTGGATAACTATTTGGCTGGCTTCCTGACTGGCTAACTGGCTTGCTGGCTAGCAGGCAGGTTGGCTGGCTAACTTGCTGGCCGGCGAACTAACAAATTAACTAACTCATTTACTGAATGACTTGCTGACTGAATGCCTAGCTGATTGGATCTCTAGATTGCTGGCTGTCTGCCTGGCAAACTTGCTGGCTGCCAGGCTTGTTGGCTAACTGGCTGCCTGGCTTGTTGGCTAACTGGTTGCCTGGCTGGCTGACTAACTAGCTGGCTGATTAACTAGCTGGCTGACTAACCGGCTGGCTAGCTGACAAACAGACTGGCTGGCTGGCTAACTGGCTCCGAAGTCAGGCTGGCTGGGTAACTGGCTGGTTGACTGGCTGGCCTACTGACTGGTTTACTGACTGACTGGCTGGCTTCCTGAACTGGACATCTGGCTGGCTGCTTGGCAGGTTAACTTACTGTAAGGATAACTGGTTGGTGAGCTAATATAATAACTTACGGCTAAATAGTTGGTGGCTAACTGACTGGCTGGCTAATTGACTGTCTGAATGACTAGTTGGTTGATTTACTGACTGGGTGGCTTTATGTCTGGCTGACAGTCTGATAAACTGTCTTGCTTGCTTTGTAACTGGCTGTCAGCCTGGCTAGCTAGCTGGCTAACTGGCCAGCTGGTTGGGTTTATGGCTAACTAACTTGCTCTGCTGACCTACTGACTGACTAACTAGCTGGCTGGCGACCTAACAAATTACTGGACAACACTGGACAACACCTTGGCGTGTAGCATGCGCTACACGTTTGATCCAACGCAGCCAGCTTTCAGGGAGAAGGCTTACAGCTTTTCATATCATCCCCTGCATGCATCAGCCTTACTAGAGATTTGAACAGTGCAAGAGATCAGTGTTTGTGTACATTTCGCCTGCTCTTGCGAATTCATTGCATTGTTAAAATCTCTAGTAAGGCTGATGCATGCAGGGGATGAGATGAAAAGCTGTAAGCCTTCTCCCTGAAAGCAGGCTGCCTTGGATCAAACGTGTAGCGCAAGTTACACGCCAAGGTATTGTCCAGTGTGGGTAGATTGGTAAAGCACTGCGTACCTTGTTCTAAGGTTCGTAGGTTCGAGTCTCCTTCAGCCAGAGATCAGTGTTTATATATATATATATATATATATATATATATATATATATATATATATATATATATATATATATATATATATATATATATATATATATATATATGTTAGTGTGTTTATGTGTGTGTGTTATGTTTAAAGTGATTTTTGCAGATTTACTGAAAAAATTCCTCTGCTTATTCATCAGAAAACACCCTTGCCATTTATGCCTAACTCGTTTGATATTAAATTGTTGGAGTGTTTATATATATACAGAACTTGAAGCACGAATTTAATAACAATGAAAATTCAATTAAACTCTTCACTGTTAAGCGCCAGCTATTGTTTACCACTGAAGTAATATATAGGCAAACATTTATATATCAGAACAAGAAGCCAGAGTTTAATATCTACGAAAAAACAATTAAACTCTTTACTCTTAATTGTTTGCTATAGCTTACCATTAAATAATGTATAGTAAACCTGATATGTATAATAAATAGTTCTCCAGCTATAACAATCAAGTTGGTTTAATATTAATGGCATCGTTTTGTTTATATTATTAAGAAATTTGCGGAACATTAGTTTCCGGTTGCTTTATTTACTAAAATATTTATGTACCAAAATTATTTGTGTTTGAGTGTTACACTTGAGATGTTTAAACTTCCTGTCTAAACCATGTGAGTGTACTTCCATGTGAGTATACTTCCATGTGAGTATACTTCCATGTGAGTATACTTCCATGTGAGTATACTTCCATGTGAGTATACTTCCATGTGAGTATACTTCCATGTGAGTATACTTCCATGTGAGTATACTTCCATGTGAGTATACTTCCATGTGAGTATACTTCCATGTGAGTATACTTCCATGTGAGTATACTTCCATGTGAGTATACTTACATGTGATTATACATCCATGTGAGTATACATCCATGTGAGTATACTTCTATGTGAGTATACTTCCGTGTGAATATACTTCCATGTGAGTATAATTTCATGTGAGTATACTTCCATGTGAGTATACTTACAAGTGAGTAAACATCCATTTGAGTATACATCCAAGCGAGTATATATCCATGTGAGTATGCTTACATGTGAGGATACTTCCATGTGATTACATTTACGTGTGAGGATACTTCCATGTGAGTATACATCCACGTGAGTACATATCCATGTGAGTATACTTATATGTGAGTATACTTCAAAGTGAGTATACATCCATGTGAGTATACCTGTATGTGAGTATATTTCCATGTAAGTATCGTTCCATGTGAGTATACTTCGATGTGAGTATACTTCAATATGGGTATTCTTACATGTGAGCATACATCCACGTGCGTACATATCCATGTGAGTATGCTTTAATGTGAGCACACTTGCATGTGTGTATACTACCATGTGAGTATACCTCCTTTTGAGTATATTTACATGTGAATATACCTACATGGGAGAATACTTACATGTGAGTATACTTCAATGTGAGTATTCTTCCATGCCAGTATACTTCCATGTGACTATTCCTCCATGTCAGTATACTTTCATGTGACTATATTTTCATGTGAGTATACTTGCATGTGAGTATATATCCATGTGAGTATACTTCAATGTGAGTATACTTCCATGTGAGTATACTTCCATGTGAGTATACCTCCTTGTGAGTATACTTACATGTGAGCATACTTCAATGTGAGTATACTTCAATGTGAGTATACTTCCATGTCAGTATACTTCCATGTCAGTATACTACAATGTGAGTATACTTCCATGTGAGAATACTTACATATGATTATACATCCATGTGAGTATACTTACATGTGAGTATACATCCATGTGAGCATACTTCTATGTGAGTATATTTCCATGTGAGTATACCTTCATGTTAGTATACTTCCATGTGAGTATACTTCCATGTGAGTATATTTCCATGTGGTATACATCCATATGAGTATACTTACATGTGAGTATACTTCCACGTGAGTATACTTCCATGTAAGTATACATCCATGTGAGTATACCTCCATGCGAGTATACTTCCATGTGAGTATACTTCAAAGTGAGCATACTTCCATGTCAGTATTCTTCAGTGTGAGTATACTTCAATGTGAGTATACTTACATGTGAGTATACAACCATGTGAATATACTTACATGTGATTATACGTCCATGTGAGCATACTTCCATGTGAGTATACTTCCATGTGAGTTTACATCCACGTGAGTACAAATCTATGTGAGTATCTTACATATGAGTATACTTCCATTTGAGTATACTTCAATATGAGTATACTTCTATGTCAGTATAAATCCATGAGAGTATACTTCAATGTGAGTGCACTTCCATGTGAGTATACTTACATTTGAATATACCTCTATGTGAGTATACTTACTTGTGAGTATACATCCATGAGACCATACTTCAATGTGAGTATACTTCCATGTGAATATAATTCAATGTGAGTATACTTTCCTGTGACTACTTCCATGTGATTATACCTCCTTGTGAGTATATTTACGTGTGAGCATACTTACATGTGAGAATACTCACATGGGAGCATACATCCATGAGGGTATACTTACATGTGAGTATACATCCATGAGAGTATACTTCAATGTGAGTATACTTCCATGTGACTACTTCCAAGTAAGTATACCTCCTTGTGAGTATACTTATATGTGAGTATACCTCCATGTGAGTGTATTTACATGTGAGTATACTCACATGTGAGCATACTTACATGTGAGTATACTTCCACGTGAGTATACTTACATGTGAATATTCTTCCATGTGAGTATATATCCATGTGAGTATACTTCCATGTGAGTATACAGCAATGTGAGTATACTTCTATGTCAGTATACTTCCATGTGAGTATACTCCAATGTGAGTATACTTCCATGTGAGTATAATTCAATGTGAGTACACATAAATCAGAGTATACTTCAATGTGAGTATAATTCAATGTTAGGATACTTCCATGTGACTACATACATGTGAGTATACTTCCTTGTGAGTACACATACATGTGAGTATACCTCCATGTGAGTATACTTTAATGTGAGTATACTCCCATGTCATTATAATTCCATATGAATATACCTCCATGTGAGTATACTTACATGTGAATATATATCAATATGAGTACACATCCATGTGAGTATACTTACAAGTATGCATTCATGTTAGCATAATTACATGTGAGTATGCATCCATGCGAGTATACTTCCATGTGAGTATACTTCCATGTGGGTGCACTTCCATGTGAGCATATTTCCATGTGAGTATACTTCCATGTGAGTATACTTCTATGTGAGTGTACATCCACTTGAGTATACGTCCATGTGAGTATACTTAAATGTGAGTATACTTTCATGTGAGTATACTTCCATGTGAGAATACATTCATGTGTGTATAACTCCATATGAGTATACCTCCATGTGAGTATACTTACATGTGAGCATACATCCATGTGAGTATATTTACATGTGAGTATACATCCATGTGAGTACATTTCCATGTGAGTATACCTCAGTGTGAGTATACTTTCATGTCAGTACATTTCAATGTGAGTATACTTCCATGTGAATATACTTCGATGTGAGTATACCTCCTTGTTAGTATATTTATATGTGAGTATACCTTCATGTGAGTATACTTGCATGTGAGTATACTTGATTAGCTCTCTCTTTATATAGGTTTCAAAAGAGCAATTTGGAAAAATCGTTTCCCGATACTCCTTCGAGGTTCACTGTTGACACAGCACTCATCGGTGGGTGGACAATAACTGTGATGCCTGTGGTACCTGGGGTTGGTGTTCATGTCTCCCCCGATGGATTAATGGGAGAGGTTACTTGCTGAGCCATCTGGGTCTCCGCTGACAGGAAAGATGTGGTCTTCACTACATCTCCAGAAATTGTAAAGCACGATCAGTGGCGGTATTGCTAGTTAATAATCATATTGATGATTGACGTTTCTTAATTTTCAACGAATTCTCTCATTAGCAATGATACCTGCCTACAAGCTTGTGCCCTAACTGATGTATATTAATATAAGAAATATTAGTTTATTATTCATGCACCATTTGCCGAGTGATATTTCTCATTTTATGGAGTCTTGTCTCGAGGCATTCAAGGTGGAGTCCCTCTGCCAACCTGCTCTGCCGTCTTACAAATCACCAATGTCGTCCCAGAATACATCATAATCGTTCTTGGGAAGTAGAAAAAAAATCACACTCTACGTCACATACATTAATTACTGTTCTTTCACTATGTTCGTCATTAATATTTCTCATAAATTTTAATGATGTTAACTTATGCACACTATCCCTCCTAACACACAGAGATCTTAATCTTAGCTCTTACTCGCTCTTAAGACTTGCTCTTAACACAACCTGCTCTTAACTTGCACACATCAATGGTGAATATCACTTGTTCCAATCTGGTAACACCTGTTCACATCACTCAGAGCGCCCACTTAACACTTTCTGACGAAACAGTATTAATTTAACACTCGCTACTTCACACTCTTGATAACTCCTAAACTTTAAATAACTGTAAATGCTTCGTTTATTCGTAAATTATCTCTCTTGCTCTTTATATCACTTAGAC
>NC_091350.1:24661773-24666773 GCF_038502225.1 Cherax quadricarinatus | reverse complement strand
ACTGATGAATAATTTACACATGACCATCTGCATAGTGTGAAGGCAATGGTTGTCACATATTCTGGCAGACAAAGCATTGCGTATACTATGAAAAAGAGCAGTAAGTGTCAGGGGTTCAGGACTTCGACAGCATCACATCATATATAACGGGAGATTATCAATAAACCTCTGGCTGTTTTGAAGAGGGAACTGAATTTCGTACATTGAGGTGCGTGAGGTCAGCAGTAGTAGTCTGGTTAATTAGGGTCTAATCCACCTAGAAGCCTTGTCATGGACGGGGCAGCGGGGGCGTTGACCCCCGGCACACCCTCCAGGTATATGCCATGAAGACGGTCTCTTTAATTCATATAAGGTGAAAATTCCGATATAATTTGCACATTCTCCAGAATTCTTTAATTCATTGCATATCCATTCTCCTGGCAGTTGATCGTGCGTGTTTACATGTATGTATGCAGTATGGCAGTTACTCTTTATATTTCTTAAATCTGTAGTTTCGACAAACAAAAGACATACTCGATTTATCGGGATGGTTATGCCATTTGACACTAATACTCTCAAATTATTATTTTTCTCAACTGACATTGAACTGTACTCTCTCTCTCATTCTACACATCTATAACAATGACGATTCTCAAATTCACAAATTCTTTATATGATAATGGATTCTGTTATGGGGCTATAGGACCCAATATGTATTTATAAGTAATTGTTACTTATAAATACATGTTGGGTTCTATAGCCCCATAATAGATTCGAAGTATAAGAGCCATCAAATGCTTGCATATGCATTAATACGATGATTCCCAAAGTGGGGGGTACCGCCCCCCAGAGGACGATGGAAAGATCCAGAGGGGAGCTGAGGGAAAAGGGAGCGGTAGGGGGTCGGAAAGGGGGCATCAGAACAAAAGAACGGTTGTTTCTCAAAATCTATATGACAAAACGAAACGAACACTTAAGTTACCCAAATGCATAATGAATAAAATTAAAATAGAGTTATAACGAAGGCGTGGCCAAGACAAGCCACGGGAGGTGGAAATCTTTAACTCAAGTTCTTACACACTTCTCAGTGCGTCATCAGGAACTATGCAAAGTTTCACGGCAACAACTGAAGGAGTGAGTGGAAATTTTCTCAGAGTAGCGCAGTGCTAGTTTGAGACCTGCCGCAGCCTCTCTCGAAATGTGAGCCAACGGTTTGGTTCCACCAGCACCCCCACCAACACCATTCCTCCCTTTATGGGGTAGGAAAGTTTTGAGAAGTCAAGGATTATTAAATTATATGTAATAGCCAACTCCAAGCTTTTTCTAGCCACTTAGAACAAGTCATGTGACTTGAGAAAATACGTTTCTCAGTGGATACTTCACATATGACTGCTATTATTCTGTTTAACTTTTTTTCATTAATAAAAGAAAGGAAATGAATGTGCTCTTTTGTCCAGAGTACTTAGAGAACAAAATCAGAAACATACTTAACATAGCCACAAAACCGAGATATCTTAGGGATTTCGTCGAGACAGCACTAATGTCAGAAAGTAAGACTTTCTACAGGACTGAACCTAAGGAAGTGATGGCTAGGAAATATTTACTAGTTTTACCATACAATGAGAACCTGATTTGCCTGTGTGAGACAATAAAAAAGACCAATATAAACCTGGCTTTCAAAAGCACTGTGACTGTGAAACAAAGGCTGATTAAAAACGCACCCTCCAACAAAGGTGGTGGAGCTCACAAGGTTCCATGTACTCAATGTTCTCTCTCATATATTGGTCAAACAGATAAACTTCTGGAAACCAGAGTAGCCCAATATACTCAGTCAGGACAGGGCTAGAGTCGAATATTATGTTTAGCCACGTTAGTTCCTGTAACCACCCACCCAGGTGGGCTGCTGCCCAGATTATTGTACCCAACAGTTCTGTCATACAAAGAAACATAATTGAATCTTCTCTCTTGAAACATGACAGGAATGCCATGTATAACTCAAATTATGGGTTATACCAGCTCGGTAGCTATTTGGTAGAGTCTACTGTACACATTCTTAAACAACAATGCTATACAAAATCACAGGATTGCTCATTATGCCAGGTGATTTCGTGTTGGATTGGTGACGCTCGACCAGTGTCTACGAACCAAAGCATCATGCCACGTCAGCTGAGAATGGTTACATAACGCGTTTACCTGTTACTGTACCATACACTGACAGGTACACAAGATTACGTGATAACATAGGTAGTGGGGCTAATGGATATTAGAAGTAGAAATTTGGATTATAGAAATATTGTCAGTATAGAAGATTCCCAAATAAGGCATATAAATTAATACTGAGAAGACTGATAGACAATATTAAGGAAAATATGAAGAGATACTTCTCAGTACCCGTGGGAACATTCAGTAACCCAGACCAGGACATTAAAACGGACATAAGTACTCATTCATTTCCCTTTTATATTTATTTAAAAAGTTACACGGAATAAATAACAATCCATATGTATAGTATCCGCTGAGAAACGTATTTTCTCAAATAACACGACCTGTTCTAAGAGGCTAGAAAAAGCCTGGGGCTGGCTATTATGTTTTCTAATTTCACAATCCTTGACTTCTCAAAGCTCTCCTACCCCATATGGGGGTGGGGGATGGGGATGGTAGTGGTGGTGTGGGGTGGCACCAAACCATCGGGTCACATTCCGAGAGAGACTGCAGCAGGTGACAAACCCTCACTGTGCTACTCTGAGAAAACTTTCCCGTCACTCCTTCAGTTGTTGCCTTGCAACTTTGCATAGCTCATGATGATGCACTGAGAACTGTGAAAGTACCTGAGCTAAAGATTTCCACCCCTTGGCTTGTCTTGCATACACCTCCCCCCCACACACACACACACACACACATACACATACACACACACACACACACACACACACACACACACACACACACACACACACACACACACACACACACACACACACACACACACATATATATATATATATATATATATATATATATATATATATATATATATATATATATATTTATGTACATATATGTATATATATATATATATGTATATATATGCAATAAGATCACAGTAAACAGGTGATTTCAAAATATGCAAAACAACCACTCTGAAAGAATAGAGAAATTCCAAGCGCTTTCGTGACTACTCACATTATCAAGGAACTATGAAAGTGAAGCATCCAAGGAAGCTATATAAGGGGTCCGGCCAGCACCTCACTATCAGATCCCACAACGGTTAAACACGTGACGCGCGGCGAGCCAACTTGGATAGGTCCTTTGCAAAACTCACCCCCAAGCTATTTATTTGTCCAGTGTATTATTAAATTCTACCCAAATTCTATTAATTATAAATGGATCTAATTTATATAAACCAAAGGAAATATTCATATTATTGTCAAAACTGCTTTTTATGAAACAAGATTCAATTATATTCCTGTCGACCATGGACTTGCTTGATACTACTTTCTCAACTTTTTGAAAATCAATTGGATGGTTAAAATCTCTTACATGAATAAATAGAGCATTGGAATCTTGTCCAGTTCTAATGCTATATATATGTTGTTTTAATCTTAGTTCGAGATTTTTACCAGTTTGACCGTAATAAACTTTATCGCAAATTTTACAAGGAATCTTATAGACACATCCATCAGCATTTTGGGGGGAATTCTTAATCAAAAGTTTTTTTTACTGTATCAAGATTTTTGAATACAACTTTAATATTAAAAGTCTTAAGAAGAGAAGGCATATCAACCAAGTTTTCATGGTAAGGGAGAACCAACATATTTTTAGTTGAATCCAGGGAATCCAGTCAGACCAATTATTAGCTCCATAGGGTCAGTTTCATATAAATTATCCAAATGGCTTGTTGATATTTTGAGCCCTATTGTTGGCAAAATTTCTAACTTTAATGTTAAAAACAACATAGACTTGGTGGATAAATTAAGCTCCTTGACTGACTTAAATGATTTTAACATGGTTAGTTTTGATGTTACTTCCTTGTTTACGAAAGTTCCTGTTGATGATTTATTAAGTTTCTTATCTGAAGAACTCGTTAACTATGATTTACCATTGCCTGTTCCTACTATCATTAAACTTATTAAACTTTGCAGTGTTGATGCAAAATTTGTATTTAATGATAAGTTTTACACTCAGAAGTTTGGTATGGCAATGGGAAATCCTCTTTCACCTGTTCTTAGTAACCTATACATGGAATTTTTTGAAACAAGGTTGCTTAACACAATCCTCCCTAATAGAGCTAAATGGTTCAGATATGTTGATGATATTTTGTGTCTTATGCCCAAAAATGTAGATATACACCATTTTCTTGGAAAATTAAATAGCTTAGCCCATTCTATAAACTTTACTGTTGAGTTTGAAGAAAATAACTCATTGCCTTTTCTAGATGTTTTAATTATTAAGGGTAATAATGAATTCAAATTTAAAATTTACAGAAAACCTACAAATAACTGTTCCTATGTCCACTATTATTCCTCGCATCAAGATAGAGTCAAACTGTCTGTTTTCTCATCAATGTTTTTGAGAGCTTTACGAATTTGTAGTCCTGAGTTCATAGATGAGGAAGTATCCAAAATTTATGAAATAGGTAATGATTTAAAATACCCAAGAAATGTAATTGATAAATCTTTTAAAGTTGCTAGGAACACTTTTTATAATCCAAAAAAGGGCAACCAGCCTTATTCAACTAAAAATATGTTGGTTCTCCCTTACCATGAAAACTTGGTTGATATGCCTTCTCTTCTTAAGACTTTTAATATTAAAGTTGTATTCAAAAATCTTGATACAGTAAAAAAACTTTTGATTAAGAATTCCCCCCAAAATGCTGATGGATGTGTCTATAAGATTCCTTGTAAAATTTGCGATAAAGTTTATTACGGTCAAACTGGTAAAAATCTCGAACTAAGATTAAAACAACATATATATAGCATTAGAACTGGACAAGATTCCAATGCTCTATTTATTCATGTAAG